>NC_058130.1:729604642-729760612 GCF_016433145.1 Gracilinanus agilis | reverse complement strand
CAGTAAATCCTCTCCTGCTTTCTGACTGCCAGTTGAATTTCCCCCTCCCACTTCCTTGACCCCTCTCCTCTACTGAAACCCCTTTCTCCTCTGAGACTCCCCTTTTCCCAGACTCCCTGCTCAGGCACCCCTTCAGTCTTACTCCCCCCTTCTTTCCTCAGCAAACCATCCCCCCTTGTCTTTGTTGTTTTCAGGAAACCCTTAAACTGAGGCGAGGTTCATCCCCAGGTGTGTGTTTGGGTGGCCGCCCCCCCCCCCTTCCCGTAGTTAATAACCCTACTGGGCACTTTGTACCTCCCCCTTCCTTGGAGGGGAGGGCCTAGGGAGGTTATCCCCACTGTGTGTGTGTGTGTGTGTGTGTGTGTGTGTGTGTGTGTGTGTGTGTNTGTGTGTGTGTGTGTGTGTGTGTGTGTGTGTGTGTGTGTGTGTGTGTGTGTGTGTGTTTGTTTTCTGTCTCTCACCACACACCCATCTCACACACACACACCCCTTTTTTGCAGGGGCTCTAGCTGGTAGGTTTTGGTGTAGTTTTCCTATTTTCTCTCTTGTTCTGTCTCTGACACATAACCACCATCCCCATGCCCCATCCCCACTCCCTGGTTCCTTTGCAGGGGTTCTTGTATACTCCTTCCTTTAGTTGGTGGGAGAAGGGGCTTTGAGAGGGGAGGTTTTCCTTTCTCACTCTTACCCCCCAACTCCACCCTTTCAGACCGGAGATTTGGAGCTGTCTGGATATTATGATACCCCTCCCCCACTTCGGAAAGGGAGGCTATTCCCTTAGTTTCCCACACCCTTCTCTTCCCCTTTCTTAAGGCTTAAAGCTGGTGGGATTTGGAATCAAGATACTTTTTGTAGTCCCTTGAGGGTCATGTTTTCATACCCCCTACTCCACCCTACACATAACGTACTCCCCCCTCCTTTGAGGTTGTCCTTCAGTGTCTGGGTTTTGCCTTTGGAAAACTGAGATGATGGTGATGATGGCAGAAGATTTCCCTCCATCCCCCCCACTCCCTTTACTTCCCAGTGGGCTTCTCCCCCCCTATTCACTGTGGGTGGCCTCTATTAGTCTCCGTTTCCCCTTCCCAGAGAGCTCCCCAGCTCGTGGACAAAATCCATCTGCTCAACTCTGGGATGAGAGAGAGGCTTATAAAGTACAAAGAATTCAAGCTGAGTGTGTGTAGGGGGAACTAAGGAGAAGGGGAACTTTTAAAAAATAACCTAAGAGAAAGCTGGGGCATATGTGGAGTGATGTTGATGGCGGGATGGGGGTGGTTTATAGTGAATTTGTAGCTATTTTTCTAGGCCACCCGCCACCGGAAAAGAACAGATAGATGTTAAAACAAACTAAGGATACCAAGTCTGAAGGAGGGAAGTTAAACATATGGCTGTGGGATCTTTCATATTGTTTGCCACCCAATGGAATTTGGGAAAATAAAATGCCATGGTCCCAGTGAATATTCTTGACAGGGGAATTGTCCAAACAGGCAGTCAGGCAGCTCTGTCACATATACTGTCTGTCTCCTCCCTTCTCTAGGGCAGAAGCTGTTAAAAAAAAAAAAAAATCATTGGTGATGTTTTTTGTCTGCCTCTGAACAAACAACTTGAGGATGGAAACAGGAAGGCTTTTCTGGAAAGAGCAGGGTAGCCACATGTGAGAAGGGTGGTAGATATGCCAGAGGGCAGGGATCTTTGAGAATGGCTTTAAGGTGCATTCCAAAGTGTGATTGATGTTTGGACACCCATTTGTTAAAGCCAGAAGTTTGGCAGTGCTATTTCAGCCTTTGAGGAGGAAAGAGGAGATTAGGGAGGTGGTGAGGGGGCTCATTATTAAATTTATCTGAGCTAGGAATTGCTTCTCTTAATGAGTCTATATACTATTTGTAAAAAATTGCCTTTTTAAAAGCATTATATTAAAAATAGCTAATATGAAGATGATTTTTGTTAAGTACATTTCACTGAAATATCTTGGGACTCAAATGATTGGGAATCCATGTGATTCCAGCTACCATATGCCATATATAATGTTAGAGCTATTATGTGTTTGAGAGAAGGAGAGGAAAGGGGTCCTTGTTTATTGTATTTTATTCCTAGTGATTTCTTTTGAGTCCCTGATTAAGTGGCTGAGGTCAGTATCCCTTCTTGTTGTATTGTGTACATTTTTAAAAATTGGCTAGTAATTACATTTGGAGTTTGAGGAGGTATAAGAAGAGTTGGGATTCTCTGTATATCTGATTTTCACCCTTTGGGAAAATTTTGAAGGAAGTACAATGATCTCTATATGTGTTTATGTATGTGCATAAACTAATTTCATACTCCTCCCCCCCTCCCATTCACCTGATGTTTACTTGCTGCCTAGAGTGTTAATGCTGGAGTGACTCAGGGAGTCTGAAAACAGGCTGAAGATGGCTGTTGTGGACATTGAGCTTTTCACCTTGGACTGGAGAAGCCCAAGTCTTCTCACACCAGTTGCCAGTAAATACGTTCACTGGATTTAGGCCTAATGACATTCTGTGGTTCATTATACTTTCTTTTCCTTTCTCAGTCCCTGGCATTCTGCATAGGCTCCAACCAGAAGAATTTCTACTTGCTGTGGCTGGGCTCTATTTCCTTCCTTTTGCTAGGTCATAGTCTAATACAAGGACCCATTTATTTTCAGCATGATGTGAGAATGATTGGGTACCCTCAGTGACCAAAAGTCTCCTTAGCAGGTGATTATTTGGTTCTGTGGGGCATGGCTTCTAACCTCCTTATTTCTTGTCAGGTGGGAAGACTGTATTGGCATTTTAAAAAGTCAAAGTCATTTGCTCCCATTTTTTTTCCCCTCTGCCTTCCATGCCCCAAGAGGTCTGGCTTGTTAACTTGTTCAAGATTGACCAAGTCAGGCTTGCCCCTTGACCTGTTGGGGACTCCTACCCTAATCTTAGATCTCCTCCATGTATTGTCACATGTAACAAGTCAAGTATTACCTAGAAAAAGCTACCAGGTCTTTTCTGTTTAGAAGGTGATTGCTATGAAACTAGTTTAGCAATATTATGAGAAGCAATGTAACATTGAAGGTCTCTGGTTATTGACTTGGATATGAAATTTGGGTATGATTTAATGATTCAGAGGAATTATGAGTTACCTTATAACTATAAAAAAAAAGCTTCTGGCTTGAGGCAGCCTTCAACCCAGAAGCTGCCACCTAACCCCCAAGACAGAATATTTCAATACATTGAAAACCCTTGGGCTCAAAGTATACTGGCAGAATCTATAAAACTTAGGGAAGTTTGGTATAAGATAAAAATGTAGATAGCCATGGAAATTTTATCTGTCATGGAATTCTCAAAAATTGTTGGAGAAAACAATTAGCATTCACATTTTCTCATGGAACACCATCCCTACCCCACCCCATACATGTAGTATGGAATAGAAGGGTTCCATGGAGTATCATTCAGGAAACATTGTTCTAGGTGTAACTATTGCTGAATTGAGGATGGTTTCATTCCTTCCCTGGTGATCCTATTTTGTAATTGAGGTTTGGGATCTTCCCCAAATGTTTCCTTTGGGACATAGCCCTGAATCTAAGCTCATAGAAAATGGAGTTTTTCTAATCTGATGGGCACTATGACTACTCTCAACCGTAAGGCATTTTGGCGATATAGTGTCATCTGGAAAATAGATTCTTTCAGATGTCTAAGAAAGAATGTTAAAGCTGGTAGTTGGAGGATTTCTTCATAAAGCCATAACTGACTGCTTTCTTTGGGATTTTGAACAGGTCTCCTTGATACTGTCCTCTAGTCTAGGACTATTCGATAGTTTCTAATAATAATTTGTACATTATATAGCTTATTTTTGACTTGTGAGTTTGACAGTCATCCTCATTGGTGTCCAGACACAACGTGTGTGTACTAATGGTGACCTACTTTTAGAACTGAGATGTTATACTGAGTATCCTGTATGACATTATCAAGAACACAACTGGGATGCGGGTCTTTATGGCCAGTTGACTTTGGGCAAGTTCCTTTTCTTGCTTGAAACCTCTTTAATCATCTGTAAAATGGAGAGAATGTGGTTATTTTCTAGACCTTTTCTAGCTCTAACTTTTAATAATTCTCAGTCACAGTATGCCAGAACTTTTTACTCAGGAAAGCATTCTGAAGCTTCTAGCTAAACATTACTATAATTGATTAAAGTGACTTAGCTGGACAGTGGTAGAAGCCATGTGTGGTTAAGCTGGTTTTCTGAGTTAGACTAGGATCTAATTGAGGGCAGAATCTATTGTATACTGCTCTATTACTCTTGCTTGGGTCAGGGCACATAGTAGGCACTTCATATGATATTGAGTTGAGTATGGGCTATATTCTCTGGCTCCTCATACCTCCCACATCTATGAGTATGGTCTAGGTCGGTGATGGCAAATCTATGATACATGTGTCAGCACTGACACGTGTAGCCATTTTCGATGGCACACGACCGCATACAGAGAAGTATGGGGCCTCATGCCAAGGATGAAGCATTTGCTGTAGTGTAGTGTAGACACTCTGTGCACTATAGATGACAATCTACCTATATTAATTTACCTATTTTGGTTTATTAAATACAGTTATGTATTACAATTATACATTTTTGTTATTTAAACTATAAATACTGTAAAATATGGTTTTTTCCTTGAAGTGACATACCACCTGAATTATGCTTGGTTTTTTGGCGAATTTTGACACACCAAGTTCAAAAGGTTGCCCATCACTGGTCTAGGTAATTGGCTTTATTTTTCTTACCTATTTTTATTTACTTTCAAAGAGATCTCATTTTAGCTATTAGTCAATTCAAACATTTAGCCCCATACTTTGGGCAAAGGTACTGTGAATACAAAGACAAAATTGGGCTCTGCTTTTAAAGTGTTTAGTTATGTCAGTACAGTGTACATCTTTACCAGAATTAATATGGTATAATGCTAGACTTAGGAGAAAGGACCTAAATTTTAATCTTGTCTTTTAACAAGATCTGTAAAGTGGGGATTTTATTGTACCCTTGGTACCAACTTCCAAAGTGGGAAATAATTTTAACAAATCTATGTAGTCATAGAATAGGATTGGAGACCATGCCAAGCATTTATGAGCAACTGAGGATGTCTGGTGACCATCTTCAGGTTTTTGAAAGGATCTCATAATGGAAGGAAAAATTTGGGCTTGTTTCATTCAGCGTTAGAGTACAAAACCAGGAGCAGAGATTAACCGATTCTTTAACCCCACTTATTCTATTCTAATAGCTGTCTAACAACTTTTCCTCCTTATAGTCTTTCTTCCCTTTTCCAATTCATCATTTATATCACTGCCAGATTAATTATCTAATGTAGAGATCTGATCCTATACTCTTCTGTTATTACTACTTCCAGGGCTCAAATCCCATCAGTGAGCATTTTTTAAAGTGCCTCTGCCATGCACTGTATTAGCATTGTGAATACAAACATAAAAGTGAAATTTTGCCTCAAAGAATGCTATATTATTTAGCCAGGCATACAAAACGTTACTGAAAGAAGTATAATTCAAACTAGATACAGAGCAGATGTGGATGGGGAGGTCACTGGCAGATGGAGAAGATGACATTCTTGTAGAAGGTACTGCTTGAGCTAAGATTTGAAGGAAACTAGGGATTCTCAGACAGAAGTGAAAAAGTGCAGAACCCTAGAGGTGAGATAACATCCTTTGTGAGGACCGGATTGCCCGGACCAGTGGTATCTTAACTCAAAAAGAATCTAATCCCTGTGGGCTTAGAAAATCACACATTAACATTATCAATGTTGTATTTTTACTTATTAATCATTTCTCAGTTATATTTGATCTGGGCTCCATTTTTGATAACTGGTCTAGAATGTAGTATTAAAGGAGATCAATATGCATTAAAACTGAAAAGGTAAGTTGAGGGAGCTTGTGAAGAACATTGAATATTAAATAGGAATTTATGTTTAAGCCTAGAGAATGATAGTCACTGGAGTTTGCATATACAAAGGATGTTTGCTTTAGGAAAATCACTTTGGCATCTCTGGATTAGAATGTGAAACCAGGAGACTCTTGCAGTCTGGGACCACCCATGCCTGGCACCTCCAGTGCTTCTACCAAATGGGAGTACAATCCCTACCCCTATCCTGCCCCCCAAATGTTAGAAAAACTTTTTTTTCCCCCTTCCCCTCCTGCACTTGTTAAAATGCTCTTTTAGCTTTCAAGACTTTCAGGTACCACTTCTGAAAACCACAGGAATGTAATTCTAGGCAGCAAGCAATTGTGCTGGGAGTCTCCCTGGGTGCTGGGTCCTCAAGTGATGAAGGTCCCCTCAAGTGGTAAAGACTAGAGGACCTGGGATGCTGAGGGTTGCTGGGATGCTGAATAGATCCTTGGGGGCTAGGAGTCCCTGATTGTTAGGACCAACAATCTGCATTCTAGGAGTTCACATTTCTGATGGGTAAATACAAAACACATACAAAGTAGTTTTGATGGGGACAATTAAAATGCTTATAGTTCAAGTAGGGGAGGGGTCAGGAATGGCCTCATGGAGGAGGAGGCATTTTAAGATTTAAATGAAGCTAATGATTCTGAGGCATGGTAGGGAAGAGAGCATTCTAGAGGTTTAGGGATCCTCTTGGGCAAAGGTCAGTGATGGCAAACCTTTTAGAGATAGAGTTGCCAGGCTTTACTTTTCACCCCCTCCCTCACCCATTGAGAAGGTAGCCAGAGAGGTTATTAGAAAAGACCCTGGAAAGAGAAAAGGCGAGTATTTCTCTCCATTCCCCACTATTGGCCCTATAGCTTCAAAGGTTTAGTTAGCCCTTTACATTCATTTACTAAGGAGTAGAGATATCCATTCCAGACAGACATGGCTACAGAGAGTTAGTGGAGTGAGGGGAAAAAGCAGATTCAAAGAGTGTAATCAAGAGTTAGGCTCTGGAGAGGACTACACCCCAAGAACCCTATAAAGAAAGGACTTCCAGGCTCTGCAGTACCAGAAGTTGTCAGTTATCTCTGCCACATATGTATTTTCCATGTGTGTATACTACCAATGTGCTCTAATTTAAAGCCAACCTTGCCTATGAATTCTGTGTAATTTATGTAAGAATATGCCCTAGGCTTCTATGGGAAATGTTTTGTTAACTACTGTACTTACTATTTCATTTAAGTAAATGCTTTTGATAGGAAATTGTTGAGTTTACTGGCTTGTTATTGGTAAACTTATCAACAAGGGCTTATCAGTCAGTAAATGCACAGGGTTCCCTCTATAACTTAAGGTAGCAGCTGTCCTCTGGGGATCACACCTATAAATGCAAGTACAAATAGGAAGCAAAGTCCAGAAGAGGTGCTACAAAAAAATTTGAGTGAAGATGTGAATTAATTTTAATTCATTTATGGGATTTTTGTTATCATAAAGATCAGGTAATTGAGTCTCAAAAAGTTTCGAAGTGATTTTGAAGCAATAGAATTAGAACATTAGATATAAGAGATTAATCATCTCATTTTAAAGGTGAGGAGACTGAAACTTTGGAGTACTGAAGTGACTTGCCCAAGAAGATAATGTAGGTAGGTGGGTAGTGGTCAGTATTTCAATCCAAGTTTTCCAATCTCCAGGGCATCACAATGTTGATTGGCCTGCTTATGGTCACATAAGAAAGTGGAGGAGCCAGGAGTCAAATTCAGTTCATCTATCTCTCAAGTTCATTCTTTTAACCCCACATACCATAGTGTCTTGTAAGATGTTACAGTGGTGATTTTAAGTTGTCAAGAAAAGTTAAAATTATGCTCATTGTATTTTTTTTTTCAAGAAGACTGGGAAATAACCTTCAGCTTTATGGAAAAGAGCTGCCTTGAATACCTTGTTCTTCAAAAATTTTGCTAAAATTTGAAATTAAAAGTTTAGACCCATTGTTCTTGAATCTGTGAAATGGAATGTTATCTTTAAAGGCAGGGGATTCTTTTGCTTATGGGATGCTAGAATGCAGCAGCTTTGCTTGTAGGGACCTACCTACCTCATACATGCACTTTTTTCAAAGATAACACCCCTTATAGCAAATAATAAGAGGCAACTTTCAAACTCCTGATGCAGTTTGATGTTGGCATGAACTACTTGTTCCTCAACTTTTTCCTCTAAAGTCAGCGCTCCCACCTTCATGCCCAAGTGAATTTTGAAGCTTTCATCACACCTTTCATCGTCAGCAGGATGTGTCTGTAACAAATGTAATTACACCCTCCTGGGTCACCAGCGTCTTTCCAGAGCAAGGTTAGTGTTACACTGGCAACAAGTTCTTTCCGATTGGACTTCTTGGCGTGAAATTCCTTGAAAGTCTTGAGTCTCTGTAGCACTAAGTGGGGGTATTACATAGCCAGGAATCCTTTGCCTACTGACTCAGGCTTCAAAGTTATCTGTGGTCAGGGCTGTTCAGATTTAGGGTCGGTGTCTGTTTTTCTGCTTTATAGTATAAGCAAAAATTTTGTTTAGAACAATGTCAGAATTAGAAGGGTTTATTTTATAATTTAGTATCCAAGAATCTTTGAATATAGACTGTCATATCTAAGAGGAATTTTAGAGCATAGAATTAGTATTTCAAAGGCTCTTACAATATAGAACATAAAATATTAGCGCTGAAAGGATCCTCAGAATATGGAACACAATGTAAGAGGTGAAAAAGAGCCTTAGAACCGAGAATGTCATGGTCTAGTAGACTAAGTTTATTTATTTATTTATTTGTTTGTTTGTTTGTTTGTTTGTTTGTTTTTGAGCCCTTGTACTTTGGTGTATTGTCTCATAGGTGGAAGAGTGGTAAGGGTGGGCAATGGGGGTCAGGTGACTTGCCCAGGGTCACACAGCTGGGAAGTGGCTGAGGCCGGGTTTGAACTTAGGACCTCCTGTCTCTAGGCCTGACTCTCACTCCACTGAGCTACCCAGCTGCCCCATAGACTAAGTTTAGCATTAATTCATCAGTGTGATGTGATATGGTATAGCAGTCAGAAAAAGTTGGTATTTTGGTTTGCATGGAGAGAATAGTGCTTAGAATGAGCGGTGCTATTGTTAAGACTACACTTTAGTGATTTATTCACTAATGGGCATCATAATTACATTGGTAAATGAGAGAGCATCTAGAGGAGGTGGGGGAGACCAGGACCTTGAGGTTCTTTGAGAAACTTGGGATATATAACCTGGAAAAGAGAAGATCTTGGAGGGAAATAATGGTTTTGAAGTATTTCAAGAAGGTTTAAAGAAGAAGAGGTTTTGCCCTAGAAAACAGTGAAGAGCAAATAGGTGAGACATGCAGAGAAAGAGATTTAGACTTGATATAAAGAAAAATTTGTAATGATTTGTAATAAAATAAAGAGCTTTCCAGAAGCAGAATGAGCTTTGGAGTTAGTAACTTCCCTCTCAAAGATTCACAAGGCTTCTTTTTTAATGTAACCAGGCTTCTCAGTAGGCTATAGGGTGAAATATATGGTGTTTGAGGTCCCTTCAACTCGTGAAATTCTATGAGTTGGATTGGATCTTAGAACACAGTGTTAAAACCGAAAGTTAATCTAGTCTGAACTTCTCATTTTACAGATGTTCCTTTGTGAAAGGGACGTGACTTGCCCATGGTAATCCATAAACTACTGTGTAATGACTAAGATATGGTTCTCAAGATACTTAAGATTAAAATTTACTTAGCATCCTTCTAAAGAGTTTTTGTTATTTTGTGGCTGTATCTATCAATATTTATCATATTAAACATCTTTGTATTATTATGAAATAGTTTCAACCTTGTGGGTCTCAGAGGATCAGGGTTTTAGGGTTCCTGGGCAAACACTGGGCTAAGGGAAGGTTAAAAATTTTTAGTATCTGTCAAAAGTCTATTCAAAATTGATTATCCTATTGGTAAATAGGATCCTGTTTTGAATTTGCTTCCAGAAGTCACAATATGACTGTTGCAAAAGAAAACAACCCAAAACAAAAGTGTCCCCCCCCCCACCAAGAAAAATAAAGTTTTTAAAAATGTGCTTCATTCCGCATTCAGACATTTCATCAGAACGTGGATAGCATTTTTCAATAAATAAATCCTTTGGAATTATCTTGGATTGGTGTATTGCTGAGAAAATAAGCCATGTTGATCATGTCATTACTTTCTACAATGTTCTGATAAGACTTCCCCAGGTTTTTCTGAGAACATCCTGCTTGTTATTTCTTACAACATAATAGTATTCCATCACAATTATATACCACAACTTGTTCAGCCATTCCCCTATGATGAGTAACCTCTTAATTTTCATTTCTTTGCAGGGCAAGTGCTTAATGTTATGTACTGGAATGTAGCTGAAAGGCTATATAGAGTGATCCAGTAAACTGTTGAGGTTATAGCATCAACATTTGAGCACCAGGTTATATGCAAGTTGTTGCTGTGGATGTTATGGGTGATATAAGTTAGTTTGCTACTCTCAAATTTAATGTCCTTGGTGACACATAATTCTGTGAGGTAACCAGTACAAATACAATAATTTCCTTTAATTCAACAAGCATTTATTAAGTACTGTCTTATGCAAGGCACTGGCACTGCTAGGTTGTAGAGAATATAGAAACAAACAGATAAAAACATTTTTTTTCAGGGAGATTATATTCTATTGGGTAAAATATGTAAATTGGTAAATAGGTTTCAATTTTCTCATCTGTAAAACTATATGACTTTTTTTTAAAACCCTTAACTTCTGTATATTGGCTCCTAGGTGGAAGAGTGGTAAGGGTGGGCAATGGGGGTCAAGTGACTTGCCCAGGGTCACACAGCTGGAAGTGTCTGAGGCCGGATTTGAACATAGGACCTCCCGTCTCCAGGCCTGGCTCTCAATCCACTGAGCTACCCAGCTGCCCCCACTATATGACTTTTGAGTCCTTTCTCACTTTAAATCTGTGTTCATATAAGCCCAATTAAATACAAGTAAAATATAATTTGAAGATGGAGAGGGCATGAAAACCAGGCTGATCAGGAAGGATTTTTTCCATAAGTAGTGACATCTGAAATTGATCCTTAAAGGAACTGAGAATTTCAGAGGTGGAGTGAGGACTACATTTTAATTATTGGGGGAAATCTGTGAAATACTTTGTGAGTAGGATGTAGTTAAATTGGGACTTTAAAGGCTAGATGAGTAAGTTTGTGTTTTATTCTGGAGGCAGTAGGGACCCACTAAGGTTTCTTGAACGAAGGAGTGTGACATGATCATACCTAGGCTTTCTTTGCATTATTTTGGAAACTGCGAAGGAGATTTTGGTGAGATGAGAGACAGGATTTAGGAAGACATTTTAAAGATGGCTGTTGTGTTAGTCTAGACCAGTGATGGCAAATCTATGGCACAGGTGCCAAAGATGACATGTAGAGCTATAGAGTGCTCTGCAGGCACAGGACCCCCCCTACATCCCCCTAGTTTCTTACAAGAAAGGGCCTTGCCTGACACTTTTTCACTTCACCCACCCCTCTGTCCAGCAACCCAATAGGAGTGCTTCTTCCCTCCCCTGTATGGGGTGGGGGAAAGACCCCACATCCATCCCCTAAAATGGTTCACTGACCAGATCCAGACAAAAGTGATAAGGGTCTAGGGGAGTGGTGTGTGAATGGAGAGAAGTGCAAGGGTTGTTCCAGAAGTTTTGTGAAGGTCAACAATAATTTTAGAGGTGATGATGGAGAGGGAAGCATCAGAGATGAATTGAAGTTTGGGAACCTAGGTGACTGAAAAAGGATCTGAAAGGAAATAGTGAAGTTTGGGGGATGGATGAATTTGGGGGGGGGGGATGGACTTCTTTTTTAGATGTGTTACATTTGAGATGCCAGTAGGATATCAAAGTAGAGATTATATTGGGCTTAGAGTTGAAGAGAGGGACTAGGCCTGATTATTAAAGATATTCTTGTTATATATGAGGAACCTGAGGCTCAGACAGAGTAAATGGTTTTCTGGAGTCACACAGTTTAAGTGGTAGAACTATGACTAACTTCTGTTCATCATAATGTGAAATATAAAAGCTGACAATAAAGGAGTTCAAGGAGAGTAAAATCATAACATGCAGTTGTATTTGGGGGAAGGTGATGACCCCCCCAAAAAAAAGGATTTTGGTTATAGGATTATTTTTAATCTTCCCCTTAACCAGACAATAAAGTGAAACTTTACTCTAGAACCAGTCTTCCAAATGATTTTAATACATTCCTTCCTAGGCCCTCTTGATATAATGGTGAATGGCAATTTATTAGAATTTTCTATCAGAGGAGTAGATCATTAGGATTTGCCCCTTGTTTAAATCCAACTGTAAGAATTTTATCTTTCCTTTTTTTCTTTTCAAAAGTATGTTAAGATTCAGGATTTAATATCATACTTTGAAGCTGTATAGCAGTTTAGAGATAATCTAATCCTAATACCCTTCATGTAAAAATACATGAAGGAAAATTGATTGAGAGGGAGAGGAAGACATTTATACAAGGCCATGACCAGTTCAGGGCTGATTCAAAGTCTGGCTTCTGTAATCTGTAGGCAGTGATCCTTCACTTATAACTGCCTTTTGAATTTCAAATTAAGTTTTCTAATTTTGTGGATCAGTTTGTTTCTTTTCTTAAATCATAAAAAGTTCCTTATAAGACATGTTGCCATTTTCTTGGCAGATCAAATCAGAAAATATATTGAAGACATTTTGCAAACCTTTTAAAGAGCTTTTATAAATGTGTTATTTTAAAAAACTTTTCAATTACATGTAAAAAAATTTTCTAGACATTTAAAAATTTTGAGTTCCAAATTCTCTCCCTCTCCTTCAGAAGATAGTTTGATATAGGCCAGTGATGGGCAAATTTTTTAAAGAAGGGGACAAAGGAAAGGAAATACTCATCTGTCAGTCTGTTTCTAAGGCAACTCTTTCGAAGTTTCATTGTATTGTAGCCCACTCATTGTATTCGTCATATTAGGAATAATGTCGCCTGGCAGATAGAACATTTCAGGGGGCCGCATCTGGTCCACAGGCTGTAGTTTGCCCATCACTGATATAGGCCATACAAAGTCATACAAAACGTTTCCATTATTAGCCATGTTGCAAAAGAAAAACGGAAAGGAAAAACAGTGGAAAAGGTACTTTGATCGGCGTGAGTTTTATAGGGTATTTTATAGGATATACTGGTTTTATTGCATAGAATTCCATTATTGAAGAAGACCTTGGGAATCATGTAGTTTCATCCTTAACATGAAATACTGATCAGTAAGAAAACATTTAAGTTCTTGCTGTATGCTAGGTACTGTTAGCCACATCTCTAATAAGTAGTCATCTACTGCTTAAAGACTTCCGGTGTCTAAATGATAACTCTAGTCCAACTATCAATAATATGGAATTAGGTCTTGATAAATGATACATGTAAAAGTGGAATTGTGCGTCAGCTAAGAGGGGCTAGGGGGCTTAGGGGAGAGGGAAAGAAATGAAACATGTTAACTATGGGAAAATATTCAAAATAATAAATAATAAAATATAAAATAAAATTTTCACCGTTCAGAAAAAAAAGACTTCGTGTCTAGGAGCTAATGACCTTACAAAGCAGTCTGCTCCATTATTAGTTCTAATTAGGAAGTTCTTATATTGAACTAAAATCTGCTTCCCTGCAATTTCTGTCCACTTGCCTTCATTCTTGGCTCTGAAACTGAGCAAACTAAACCTATTCATTCTTCTAGGGCAAGAGTGCTTAACATTTTTTTGTGGCACTGACATCTCATAATCTAATGAAGCTGATGGACCCCTTCTCAGAATGTTTTTAAATGAATAAAATAAAATACATAGAATTACCAAAAAAACCCAGAAGATTGAATTGTGAGCTGTGGATAGAAAGACTGATCCCATATGATGTAATCATGAGTACAGTAGTTTTGAAGTAGTGATGCATTTTTATTTTGAGATTTGCAACAGTTGTAATATGATGTAAAAATATCTGACTTCTGTTGGTGACAGTTATAGTTACTAAATATCTGATTTCTGTTGGTGACAGTTATAGTTACTGTTGATACTTCTTTGGTTTTTTGCCTACATTCACAGTTGAACTTTCAGTCAAGAGTTTTATGAAAATAATGTAAAAATTTTTTTTCCCATTCAAGTTTATGGAGCCCTGGAAATTTATTTATAAGAACCCTGGTTCTAGGGAGTATCATGGCAGTTACCATTTAAATTCTTCACCTGTGTTTAGAGAATGAAAGACTCAACTGTGTTCACCAGAAATTCGACATTTTACAAATGAGGAAATGGCTTAGAGAAATGAAGGTGACTGCTGCCTTGCTGGCTTGGTTTGAGAGGCCTTTTCAGCCAATGGTTACCTAAGTCATCTCACTTTACCCCTTTGGATTTCTTGTCTCCCCATCTGTAAAATAAAGTTCTGATCTTAGATGATCTCTAGGGGAACTATTGTGTGAACATTCTATGTTCTCGAGTCCATCCTGGTGTTTATGGTCTATATTAAAAGATTCTTTCAGCTCTGACATTGTGTCCTCAAGGTTTTCTAGTTCTGCAACTGTGATTTGGGAGATTGTTTCCTAGTTAACTAGGCACCTTTTTCAGTGATTGGAATTTTATCAGAACAGAATGACACAGTCTAAATGAGAACAGGATTCTAGTTTGAGAGGCCATCCGGTTCTTGGTGAAGTCTGGCCTTCTCAATGTTTGCCAAATTTGGGACATATTTAATTTTCTTTGTACCAAAGGATTAGGGACTTGCTTATTTGCTGTAATGGCTGTACTTTGGTTTTGGAACCCAGAGAATAGAGAAGGCAAAGAGTGATTGAAGATAGCGACAGGCACTGTGCTAAGTGGTTTATAATTATGATCTCATTTGACCTTCACCATTACCTTGGGAGTTTGGGGGCAGGGTTGGGGGAGGAGTATAAATGTGGCATTTTTCAGAACAATTTTAGTGGTTACATGCAGCAGACTTCATTATAAACACACCCCAGAATGATTATTAAGACTAACTCTTGGGGGCAGCTGGGTAGCTCAGTGGATTGAGAGCCAGGCCTAGAGACGGGAGGTTCTAGGTTCAAATCTGACTTCAGACACTTCCCAGCTGTGTGACCCTGGGCAAGTCACTTGACCCCCATTGCCTACCAGCCAATACACAGTATTGACTCCAAGACGAAAGGTAAGGGTTTTAAAAAAAAAAAAAGACTAACTCTTGAGTTTTGCCATTAAGATTGAGCTTTCAGGAGATCCATCCAATCCTATTTTCTCCCTACATTAAAAAACAAACAAACTGAAAACTTTTAATTTTAATTGAATCTTTCTTCCTTGTAGGAATTATGTGGATCCCTGTCCCTATCACTTTGTTCCTACTGCTTGTTGTTGTCATTTTAGTCATGTCTGACTGTGTGACCCCATTTGGGTTTTTCTTGGTAAAGATCCTAGAATGGTTTTCCATTTCCTTTTCCAGCCCATTTTACAGAGAATGCAAACAGGGTTCTGTCACTTGTACAGGGACATACAAGTCAGTAAATGTCTGAGGTCAGAATTTGAAATTGGGTCTTGATGACCCAGGACTGATACTCTATCCATTGAGCCTTACCTAGTTGCCCTAATGTTCCTCTTGCTATTGTTAATTACCTTTCATCTGGACTACTGAATTCAATTCCTAACTGGCCTCTCTGACTGCAGTTTCCATTCCCTTCTAGTTTATCTTTCTTCTGTGGCTAAATTAATTTTCCTTATTGGCACTTATTTAGTGCCAGTCTGAACCCCTAGAAGTCGGGGACTAGTTTTTATCTAATCTCTTATCCTTATGTTCTATATGTAGTAAATGCTTATGAAATGTTGTATCTGTTATTTCTTTGCTTAAAGCCTTTGGTTGCCTTCCTCATTGACTATTTAATCAAGTCCATACTCCTTAGCCATTCCAGGGCCTCTGGAGTCTGGCACCTTCCTACCTTTTCTACCTTATCTCATTTGCCTCTATTTACTTTATTCCCCAGTGAAAGTACATGGTCCAGTAACCACTCCCTGTGATATATTCTATTGCTGGACCTTTGCTTACACTTGTAAAACTCCCCCTTTTCCCTCAGTGTGTTGAAGTTGTTGAAAATTCTACCTAGCTTCTAAACCCACTTCAGATGCCACCTCTTTTCTGAAGTCTTCTGATACTTCCTAATGTGGAGATGGTCTTTTTGCACTTGGACCTCACTTTTTGTTACCTCTTTTATGGACTTATTTTGTGTTATTATAGGAGTTTTTTGTGTTATGATTTAGAAATGGCATTCGTGGATGAAGTTGGCCCAAGTTTCTAGTATTGATTCCCTCCCCCTCCCAAATCTCAGCATTTAGCCTAAACTTATTTGAGAGATCATACTGTCTATAATGTCCTTTATAACTGTTTAATAACATCCTTAGATGAGTGGTCATCTAGCCTCTGCTCACATATTCTCCCACTCCTAAATTATGAATTCATGACCAAGCATATTAGTTTTCAGCAAATTAAAGTGCTTAATAAGTATGGAGATTTGAAACTCACTCGTTTCTCAATTTTATTCTTAAATAAAATACCCTGTATTTTCCAGTAAGAAGGAACTGGATCTGCCTTGCTGCCTTTATCATTTTTCAAGGTGTAAATAAATTGTGGGTTGCCTTTGAGATAGGAAAGGCTTTGGAAGGCTTCATATAGCAAGGCTGATGGGGAACTTTGGGATGAATGTATGAAACTAGGTCTCTTATGGTTTATATTGTGGGTTAGGAGTCAAAGTACAAAGCCTAGTAACTAAGGGCTGGTGATTCAAAGATGTACCATCTGCTTATTTAGTGCCAATATTTAACGTGCTTTTATGACTTGGACACTTTCATTTAAACTATAAATATTTATTTTTAAGGGCATAGAGAAGTATGTATATAATTGTGTGTGTGTGTGTGTGTGTGAGAGAGAGAGAGAGAGAGAGAGAGAGAGAGAGAGAGTGTGAAATCACACTTTTTTGAAAGAATAAAATAGTAGTAGTAAAAGGGACTTTGAAACATAGAACTCATTTAAGTTCCACAAGTATTTACGAAGTGCTTATATGTGTCATGTTAGAACTAGAATCAAGTTGACAAGTATTTATTAAGCACCTACTATATGTAAGGCATTGTGCTAAGTGCTGGAAAAGTGCATTTTGTGCTCTAAGGTACTTTCCTGAAACTGAATACAGGGCTGTTTCTTTAAAAGTTAGTTTCAACTTTGAAAAACTAAACTCTAATCAATACAGCAATCCACCATGATTTCAAGAGGCTAGTGATGATACTCCCTATCTCATAGGATATTGAGGAAAATGCTGCTGGAACATAAATTTTTGGACACAGCCATTGTAGAGTTAATTTTGCTTTAGTATGCATATTTGTTACAGAGTTGTTGTCTTTTAATTTTCAGTGGGGAGTAGTTGAAGAGAGAGAAAATGTTAATAGAATACAATGTAAAAGAAAACATTTTTAAAATACCTCTATCTAAAAGTTAGTGTTTCTTCTTTAATTGGCACCACAAAGTTAAACTTAAGGGAGAATTAATTTTATTTTAATATATGAAGGTGTGTTTTTGTATTCCAAGCAAAGGCCTTTCTTTCCTATTCTTGATGTTACATCGTTCCTGAGAATTCTCTCTCTTAATAAAAGATTTTGGTCAGCAGGTCAGAACTTTTTTTTCTCTTCCAAAGTGATACTTTCTGCATGACCTCAATTTCAGGGTTATGTACTTTGGAGAGGCCAAATGAAATAGTGGTATAGAGAACTGGCCTTGGAATTGAGAAGATCTGTATTTTAGACTCATCTTTATTACATGGGGGCTGAATTCCCCTGTTCAAACTCAGTGTTCCAAGGACTCTAGAGCTAGTGCCAAGCTACATTGGTAGAGGGTATATTTCCTCATCTGAGAGTTTCAGTGAAAGTACATGTTTAGTCCCAAAACCTTGTCCTTGATTTTGGTATGTTGTAGCTAAAGTGCCTGATGGTATGCTGCTTTTGCTACTCTTTTTAGGGAGTATCATTTCTATGTCTTATCATTTATTTCTGCTCTATCCTTTTTCCAGGGCTGCAGGTATTTTAAAACAAACAAGCAGGTAGAAATTAAAGCTCTTTTGCTCCTACTGTGTGATCAAGTACTGGACATTGTGAAGTTAGACCTAGCTTCTGGCATATACCTGCTAACTTTAGTAAGCTATTGCTAAGTAAGGGTTGTAAAACTAGACTCTGCTCTAGGGTCAAGAGTCTCAACCCTGTTGTTAGTGCTCCTTGTGGAATAACCTGCTTGCCTCTTCGCCTCGGGTATTACTTGGGATTAAATTTTTAGACTTTTTAGACATAGGTTCTCTGAGCCTCTCCAAAACATACATCACTGAAATCTAGGTCATGTGTCAAGCTTCACATTGGAAGGAGAAAAGTTCAAGACCTGGCCCACTGACCTAGGCAGTCTTATACTAAACAGGGAAACCTCAGAAAGGAAGTAATATCAGGACTAGGAAAGAAAGACCTTTGCCTGAAATATACCTTCATTTCTCTGTAGATGTTTGAACCTCACTGCCTGTCTGTGTTCTCAGACACCTCTTCTGGGTTTCTGATTCTTACTCCTTGATTTTCTCTCCCCTTGGAAATCAGCTTGCCAACCTAAATGCTTGTTAGATGCATGCTTCCTTAGGCTTATGTTATTTGGACTTTTCCACTTGATCTTTTTTGTTTTGTTTTGTTTAAACCCTTATCTTCTGCCAATACTATGTATTGGTTCTAAGGCAGAAGAGGGTAAGTGTTAGGCAGTAGAGGTTAAGTGACTCACCCAAGATCACACAGCTAGGAAGTATCTGTGGTCAGATTTGAACCCAGGACTTCCCATCTCTGGGCCTGGCTTTCAGTTGATTCCACTGAGCCACCTAGCTGCCCCCTCCCCCCCCCCCCATCTGTCATTTTGAAACCACTTTTTTTAAAATTTAAAACCCTTACCTTCCATCTTAGAATCAATACTGGGTATTGATTCCAAAACAGAATAGTGATGAGGGCTAGGCAATGGGGCTTAAATGACTTGCCCAAGGTCACACAGCTAGGAAGTGTCTGAGGCCAGATTTGAACCTAGGACCTCCTAGCTCTGGGCATGGCTCTCAATCACTGAGCTGCTGCCCCCTTGAAGCCACATTTTGCCTCATGTTCTGCATGGCCTGTTCATTTTTCCTGACTCTGGGATTTGCTGTACTGTCTGAATTAGGGTGTCCACAGCTTATTTCCATACTAACTTGATGTGGTCAAGACTTCAGTGCCTTCTCTGACCCTCCTTCCAGTTGTGACTTGGCATAATATTACCTATAACACGTAAAAGTAGCTGATATACTGGCCTGTTTAGAATCTACTTGTGTCCATGGAAAACTGGAACCCACATTTTCTCTGGAAACACTTCTGCTGGTGTGAGAAAAGCATTCCGACATGTTTGTCTTCTCTTTGCTCCCTCTTGCTGTGGGTCCCATCTGGATACAGAAGTCAGTTGCCTAGCAGTGTCTTACTGCAGCTTAGTCTGTGTCTGATGTCGTAATCTGACAACACTATAATTGGTCAAGCCTTTGGGAGGCTTGGGTGATAATCTGATGTCACAAAAGGGAGTTGACATCTAAATAGGCTCAACTAGTGGAAGAAATTTTAGGAATGGGGGAGAAAATACCTGCTTTGGTAATTAAGGTAGTCAGTCTCAAAGGCACAGGATAATTGGTTAAGTTAAACTCAGAGATGAAATAAGAGTTTGTCTTTTGAATATGTAGATGTTGTTGAAAGTGGAGTGGTGGGAGGCAAAGTAGGTTTTTCTCCAGGTTCAGTAAGGAGGATAGTGCCAAATGTTTTCATATTTTTATATTTGCCAAGTGTTATACTATTTACAGACTGCTTTCAAATACATCCAAATTTGATTTTCAGATGAATCTGACAAGATGTCTCTGGTATCTCTAGTTTGATGACATTAGATTATTTCGAAGGCATATTGAGTAACAGATTTAAGAAATAGAAGTGACCTTAAAGATCTCCTAGTCCAGTTGAGGAAACCAAGACCCAGAGAGGTGAAGGGACTTGGTTTAGTCACACACACAGGTAGTCAAAGCCTGAGCTTGGGTTTAAAGCCAGGGCCCTTTAGCAAGTAAATCCTGCTCTCAGTTGACTGCTTTGGGTTGCTTCAAAAAGGAAAGTTCTTCCCTGGCAGCTTCTTGTTGTAGAACGTGGCACTTAAAAAAAAAAAAAACAAACAACCACAACCTGATATAGCTTTGGACATTATTATACCCTGCACAGCCAGTTCTTCTGTGGATAGAGGAGAATTCAACAGAATGTAAGCTTTTTAAGGGCAAGGACTCTTGTCTTCATATCTATAGTGTGTAGCACATAGTAGGTGCTTAATAAATGTTTTTGAATTGAGGATAGTTGGGTATGTGACAGGATGTAGGAAGAGAGAAAGAGAGCACATTTCATTAATGTCACAGCTGGAAAGGATCTTCAGTTGTAGCCCAATTTTTTTGCCCTGTGTCAAATATTGCTAAGCGATTGATTTCGTTTGTTTTGTCTTTCTTATGAAACTATGTATTGTGTATTGAAAGAAGAGACCCTGAGCTTGGGCCTCTGTGATCCCTTCCGGCCCTTAGATCTAGAGCCCTTCAAAAAGGCCCTGATGGGCAGATAGTTGGCTTGGTCAATAGAGAGCCACACCTGGAGATGGGAGGTCCTGGTTCATATTTGATCTCAGACATTTCTTAGCTGTCTGACCCTAGGCAAGCCAATTGAACCCCAATTGCCTAGCTCTTCCCCTCTTCTACCTCAGAACTGATACTTGGTATTGATCCCAAGACAGAAGGTAAGGGTTTAAAAAAGAAGAAAAAGCTCTGACACTTTTTAAGAAACAGAAACATTTTGAAAGTAGTTCTGATAAATTCAAGATCTATCTTAGCTTTGTGCTGAGGCTTATCAACAGAAGGTTGGCTGCCCAGTGGGTAGGTTTTTTTGACCATAGGATCACTTAACAGATTGTTTTCTAAGGCAGAGAGGGGGTTCCATTCTGTGTCCGTGAAAGGAATGACCACATAAGAAATCCTGGGATCCTTCCGGCATCTCACATGAGAAATAGCAGAGTGCTAGAATGAACACTTAGGGAGACTACTGTTAGCAGACCCAGAAACCTCTAGATGTTCCATGGCCTATGTTTCCTCTCTTTGCCTCTTTGGAGACTTGAGTACTATTCAGGGTAGGCTCTTGGGAAGAAGCCAGGAGTAGGAAAATCCCTATGGTTTAGAAGTTAGCTTCTCTTCAGTTCTCACCTGGCAGGGTTGTGAGTGAATATGGGGAGCTTTGTCACCAAAACTTATGCTCCATGAAAACTAAACTAAAAGCTGCTGCAGGGAGATCCCAAAGTAGTAATGTCCTCAGTACTTCCAATTTTCAGTGTATAGTCTTAGGAGGACTCTTAATTTACGTGACATGGAAATCCCAATGAAGCTTTTTTTCTTGCCTTCGTTTCTGGAGAGGATGCTGAATGGTTGGTATGTAATTTTATAAGCTAAGAACGAGGGATTTATTTAGTTGGATTGGAGACATGGCTGATTTTACAGCATTGTCATCTTTTCCTAGCCTATCCAGTCCACTTTGATGATCTCAAACTATGAGCTCTGTGGTCCAGAATTTTTTACACAGAACAATAAAACCTCAGATTTAGAGGGACCCATCAATCAACACTTTTATTGAGGTATATATACATACACACACACACACATACATACACACACACACACACATATATATCCATCCTCCCCCCACCAAAAAAAAAAAAAAAAGCTCACATCAGGCACTCTAAGTGCTGATTGTTTAGTTCTACTTGTACCTGAACTGGAATCCATTCTTCAGCTTACTTAACAAGTGGTCACCCATTCCCTGCTTGAAGATCTTAAAAGGTGCTCATGACCTCCCAATGCAGCCTTTTCCATTTTTGGATAGCTTTCATTTTTAGGTAGTACTTTTAAAAATTGAGCTAAAATCTGCCTCTCTTCAATTTTTACTATTGTTTCTAGCTCTCCCTTCAGAGGCTGAAGCAGGAATAGATACAATCCCCATTCTCTATAACAACAACAAATCAATGGTCATATCTCTTAAGTTTTCTCTTTTGAACTCGTCTCCATTTCCTTGAGTTGACTAATTTCCTCACTGTTCTGGCATTCTTTGGGCCGTCTTCAGCTTGTTGATATTTTCCCTAAAAGGTGGCACCTAGATCAATTAGAGCATAGTATTGCAGATGATGAATGACTAGGGCAAAGATTATTATTTTGTTTTAATTAATATAATTGTTTTTTCTACTGTATCAGAATCAATACAAGTGTCAATTTCTAAGGTAGAAGAGGAATAAATATTAGGCAATTGGGGTTTTGTGACTTACCTAGGGTCACATAGCTAGGAAGCATCTGAAGCCAGATTTGAACCTAGGTCCTAACTCTAGTCCTCTATCCACAAAGCCAGCTAGTTCCTCCAGAATTAATTATTTTTTTTCCCCTTCATCCTGGACACCCTTATATCTCGATTCAGGGTTAATAGTGCTCATTCTCACTTGACTTGTGCTTACCTTTCTGTATATGATTAAAGAGATTTAGTATTGAGAGGAATGCCTTACAGGTGTTTTTCCTCAGATTAATATATGTAAAGTGTTCTTCATTCTTGAAGCTTAAGCTTGAACTGCTGCTATTCCTTTTGTTTTCATCATCATCATTACCAACTTTGGGTTGCTAATGTTATTGTTAAAAATTTGGGGATTATGTGTTACCAAGATCTTTAGTTGGCCTGGATAACAGTATGGGCAGAGAAGCATGACATAGTGGAATCTTCCTGGATTTGGAGACAGAAGAACTTCATACAAAATGAACTTCTGTTCCTGTACCCCCTTTGCAATTTTAAGGAAGTCTACTTCTTAAGACGTCAGCATCTTCCTGTGCCAAATGGGTAGTTGGACACTTTCTTTCAATCTTAGCATCTTAATATCATAGGCACTTGAGAATTTCTAGAGTGCTCTTTTTAAAAAAAATTGATCCTCACACAGATGTTATGAAGTAAATAGAATATTATACTAATTTTGTATTATCCCTATTTTGCAGATAAGGAAAATGAGGCCTAAGAGCAATTGAGGATTGCCCCAAAATGTGGAGCTAAGTAATTGGAAATTTCCACATCCAACTTCTAGTCTTTTCAGCGTTTAGGCACCTTTTCAATCAGAAGAAGAACATCTGTGCAGTGTCTATGTACCTTGTACTAGGAATCAGGATACCTGGGTTCTGGTTGTTGCTGAGGTATTTTGTGATTTTGAAGGTATTATGCTTAATAAAACTGTTTAGATCTTATCTTCATCTGTAAAATAAAGATTTATACTAGATGATCTCCTACATCCCATCCAGCTTTAACATTCTGTGATCTTCAGTATTATTCTATCCCATAGAACCTGGAATCCAGGGTATTTGGAGCCAGGGAATTTAGCTTCTTAGTGAAGGGAAAAACCCAACTTTAGGGAGTTAGGCTTGTCTCTCATTGGGACAGCTACTAGTTAGGCTCAGTTTTTGAGGAGCTTGTAGAAGGAGAATATCCTCCTGAGGATATTTTTTCTTAGCCAGCTTAGTTCCTATTACCCAAAAAAAGCTTAACACACATTCTTTGTCTTGGATTAATTAAGGCTTGGTGTACAGGGAGAAGATGTCAGTTTTCTCTGTCCTGGTGAGGATAATAGTAGCAGAGATTTAGAACTGGAAGGAACCTTAGAAATTATTAGATCTTCTTTCTCCCCAATTTTCAGATGGGAAAACTGAGACCTGAAAGTTGTGGTTTGCCCAAGGACACTGAGATTTTGTGTGCAGAAGTGTCTCCAGATAATATGTAACAAGGGAGCTTTGGGTCTTCAGATTCCTTATCTGTAAAAAAGGAAACATTTCATTCAATCGTAATCTTTGTCTTTGGGAATATTTTCAGGAGTTTTTATGATTCGCTTATTGAGGATGAAGGGATTTGTACAGTTATGCATTGGACTAGATGACCTCTGGGATCCCTCTTTAGCTCTGAGATTGTGAGTCTCAACCACCCCCAGATGCTGGTTTTATGGTGGTGTTGCCAATGTTCATTGCTTTCATCTTCTCAGGTGTGTTTCACACCCTTTTGAGGATGCATTTTGCCCTTTGGTAAAGCAAGCAGAATGTGTCTTCATTATGAGTGGGGCTATAATTAAAATAATAGCTGCCTCCTTATAACATCTTTCATCTGAGAATCTTGAGTTGCTTTCCAAACACACTTCGTTGGCTATCATTATAATGCCCCACCAAGTGAGGAATCTGAGACCCTGAAAGGGTAGAACTGAGATTTCTCTTCCTGCCTGTGCAAATTTCAACAAATATTTATTATTAAGCACATATTGCTTACCAGGAGAGATAAAGACTTAAAATGAAAAGAGTCCTTGTTCTCAAGGGTTCTCCATTCTCCCTTAGATTCTGCTCTAAATGGAATGAATGAAATCTTGTGACCCGTGGGGAAGTAATGGAATGACTTTACAAGGTATGTATTAGGAAAGCAAGGACCCTTAAAAGATCCCCTTTCTCCCTCTATACTGGGTACTAGTTGAGATGAGGAGGGCCCCCACTGCTCTATTTGATGGCTTTATATAATTCTCCTGGATTTTTATAGATTCTAAAGCTAGAAAGGGATTAGGACTACCTCATCATTTACAGATGAGGAAATTGAGATCCACAGAGGGGAAATGATTTACCCAAGGGCACACAGTAAGTGGCACAGATAATATTTAGATCCAGGACCTCTGACTTTAGTCACTCTAAGGCCTCTAGCATGAAAAAACATGTTAGAAACCATCCAGCTTTTTTCAAGTTCATCCTGGCTTAATGTATTGTTTTGAGTGATGTCAGCCTCAGGAACTGTGACATCACTGAAAGGAGTAGGTCAGAAGAGAAGTGGATTTTTGGGTCCATCAAAGGGGACCTGGTCATTGGCTTTGACAAGATGGGAAATGCCCAAAAGAACATGACAGGTAAATAGGCCTTTGACAAAAACTTGTGACAGAACTTGCAAGACTATAACTGGGATGCACAGCTAAAATGTAAAATCCATGCGAACTCTATTGGGGACCAGGTGTGTCCAGTCTTAACACAGAAAGAAATATTCACTGATTAAACCACCCTCATGTAAAAATGCTGGTTGGGCTCTATAGAGCACTCTAAAGAGTACTTTATGAACATTAGTTCACCCTCACAATAGCCTTGGCCTTTGAACATAGCATTGTTGTCATCAGTAGGAGCATCAATACCATAATGAAAGCACTGGACTGGAAGTTGGAAGACATGGATTCTTGTCCTCGATTTTCAGTTACCTTGCTGTGTGACTTCTTGAACAAGACCCTTCCCTTGTCTTGGTCTGTTTCCCCATCCTCATCTGTAAAACAAGGTAGATGAATTAGATGAAGTCTAAGGAATCATTCTTACTCTAACCTTTTCTGATTCTGTGATTGGCTCAGTTGATGATGCCCAGGGCCTTGGTCACAGAAGCCAGACATCTGTCCACAACCACAAATGGCATCCCTTTCATCTGGACTTGCCACCCAGGGAACAAGGAAGTGTTAATGACTCAGCCCACTCTTGCTGCCAGGGAAACAATGTAAAAGCATTCAGGTCTGGGCCTCAGTTTCCACACCAGTAAAATGAGAGATTTAGAATAGAAGAGCTCTCAGATTCTTTCCAGCTGTAAATCTTCTACATACAGTGTTTACTGATTAAAACATCTCCTTTGAATAAGAAGTAAATAGTACATACTTTTATAATTTTATTGAGTTTTGAGTACCCTATGTGTGGGGAATCAGTAGAGATGTCTAAGAAAGTAGGTTGGTTTGTATGAATGTAAAATACCTTCTTCTAAATGCCTGTTTACTTGTTGACTGATCCAGGTTTTCCCTGAGTCCTACCCGTCACAGATGCATACTAGAAATTGAGTCACATTGGAGGTTTTTTTTTTTTTTTTAACTCTTAACTTCTGTGTATTGGCTCATAGGTGGAAGAGTGGTAAGGGTGGGCAATGGGGGTCAAGTGACTTGCCCAGAGTCACACAGCTGGGAAGTGTCTGATGCCAGATTTGAACCTAGGACCTCCCGTCTCTAGGCCTGACTCTCAATCCACTGTACCCAGCTGCCTCACATTGGAGGTTTTTGTGTTCAGTCTAGGTGCATAATGACTGCTGAACATAAGTGGATTTCACTGTTAGGCAGGTGGAAGCTTTGGAAGAACAATCTTAAACAGCTTACTTATCCATTAGATTCAGTTTTTCTTTCCTTTTAGAATCTATATTTGTTTGGACTCTCAACCCTTCTAATACATACAGATTTATTTTTTGCTTGGCTTACAGAAAATTTTTCTATACAGTAGATGATAAAATTTCATTATTTACTTAGATGTTGTAAGGTAGAAACTCTTGGGGGCAGGAATATGCCCACCAACGCCTATGTTCATTGCTGCAATTTTTATCATGGCATTTCTGATGCTTTTGGTATTTCATGCATGTGTGACTGAGGCAGTAAGAGAGGCAAACACATGATTAGCGGTTATTAGTGATGAGTTGGGGAATCTATTGAAAAGAGGGCAAGGAGGAAGAACTTGGGAAGATGAGGGAGGCTTAAGAAATATTCACTTCCCTTGTTAAAATAGAATGGCTCCCATTCATAGCTGAAGCTTTTCTGGTCTAAAATCAGATTGATGAGACACACATTATACTTTTGGTTTGTCCTTTAGCTTTCTGTGATTGTGGAATAATTTACTAGAAAAGGAGGCAGCATAAATAAAGTGCAAAGAATCCCTGGTCTTGGAGTCAGGAGACCTGGGCCGAGATCCCAGTTCTCTGGTAAGTTACTTGTTTTAGGACCATGTGTAAATAATAAAAAACATCAAACCTACCTGGGCTTCAGAAGTTGCCCCATCTGAAAATGAGTTTGAATCAGATAAATCCAGAGAGTCCTTCTGCTTCTAATAAAGGTAAGGTAGGCTGTATAGTAGACTTGGATCAGGAAGACCTGAGTTCAAATCCTGCACCTGCCACTTAACTGTGTGACCTAACCTCTCTGAAACTTCAGTTTCCTTTCTATAAAATGGGGACTGTTACAAGGGTCAAATGAGCTATATGCAAAGTGCTTTGCAAACCCTAAAGCTCTATGTAAATATTAGTTATTATTAGTAATCATAATAATAAAATAATACCATTTCTGTGATAGATTCCTTGAAAAAAGATAACTAAAAGATAACTAAATTCTAAAAACAGCAGCTTTCTTTGTTAAAGTGAGGATAGGTAGGGCAATAAAAATTTTATTGTGGCATAAATTGTTTAAGCTCTACAAAATAGAGTAATTTTTTTCCTTCAGAAGAATTACTTTAAAACTTATCAGCTGGTATGGCCTAATTCTGGTTTACAGAATATTTAGTATTTCTATACAGTAGATGATAAAATTTCATTTCTTTACTTAGAAATTGTAGGGTGGCAACTCTTGGACAGAAGTGTGCCCACCTGAGTTTCTTGGCATGATTTGGTTGGGTCTGAAAGCACTGTTTTCCCCAAGTCATTTTCTGAGCTTAGCACCCTTTCTTTCTCTTTAAGACAAAAGTGTTGTTTCTCTCCTGAACTCTTCCACCATTTCATTACTCCCTTGGCAATTTTCACATACTACCCTGTAGCCCTTTCATCCCTAAGTTTTGACTTTCCTCACAAAGTTGTAAGATTCCGTCTTTCCTTTCTGTCATGTGAATCACCTGTTCAGAAACTTGCTGTCACTTCTTGTGACTTACAGAATAAAATATACACTCATCTTCGTATTCCAAGCTCTGTACACTTTGGCTCCAGCTAACTTTTTAGGTTTAATTCACATTCAATCCCTTTACAACACTGCATGTTCAGCCAAATTGGACTATTTGTTCCCTGAACTCAGCATTGTGTCTCTTGCCTAGAGGCTTCTGGCTTTCCCTCATGCCTGGAATGTACTTCCTCTTCATCTTTGCCTCTTAAAATCCCCTTCTTCCTTCAAGACTTTGCCCAGATTCAATTTTTTTTTACCTGAAGTTTTCCTTTTTTTTTTTTTTTTATTTTAGCATTTTTTCCCTCATTCCTACTTTTCCCCTCCCCTCAATCATGGAGAGAGGCGTAGAGATTAAAAAAACAAGACTCTTGTAAAAAGCTTGCATAATTAGCAAAATTCCCACACTGGCCACCAGCCCAATAAATTTTAAACTCTTTGAGGGCAAAGATAATGTCATTTTCCATCTGTATCCCTAGTACCTTGCACATAATAGTTTCCCTAATGTTTGAAATGTTAGTCCTTTCAACAAATGATTAGTGCCAACTATACAAAAGAGCTCATACATTTTTGTATGCACACACGCATGTGCACACACACACACACACACACACACAAAGCTTGGAGCGTGTTACCTTGCGCAAAGGCACTTGATATTTGGTAATTAATTAATTGTAAATTATCTTGACATTAGTTTGGCTTTGAACATGAAAGAAAGGCAGATTTGAGCATCTGGCTTGAGCTGCAAAGGGATTTTGGTGATTATGACCATCCTTGAACATATTTTGTTTCCCTGATAGATGATTGAATGCCACATTACAGAATGAAGATTTGAGACCTTAGTGGCCTTTAGTTTTTTTCTCATTTGTAAAATGAAGGAGTTGGCCTTGGAAGTCATTCTCTTTCTATTATACCATACAACTTCTCAACAGATCTCTTATTTGATTTCTCATGCGTGTATGACCACTTTTTAGATAATTGAAATTTGGTATTATAATAATAATCCTATGTTTCCTTTCTAGGAGGTACTTGAGGATATGATGAGAGGGACTTGGAGATTCATTTTGAATATCTGTCCACAGCATACAAAATTAACTAGAAAGTATAGTAAAATGGGTTCAATGACAGGTCTAGAGGTTGCTTTTTTCAGTTTTTCTTTCAGGAGTTCTGTTTATAAACTTTATGCGATACTAACTGCCAGGAATACAAATGTAAACTATATAGTACTTGTTCTCAGGGAACTCTTATTTAACTGAGGGAAAACATATATCACTAAATTAAGGACAAGATCATTTGAGGAAAGAAAGACTTACAAAATACTTCCTTACAGCAGCCCTATGATACCCAAAAGGTTACAAAAAAAGGCATACCTTTTGATCCAGTACTACCACTACTGGGTCTGTATCCCAAAGAGATAAAAAAGGGCGGTGGGGGAAGCAGGGGGAGCTGTTTGTACAAAAATATTTACAGCTGTTCTTTTTGTGGTGGCAAAGAATTAGAAACTAAAGTAATGTCCCTCAGTTGGAGAATAGCTAAACAATGATGATATATGATGGTGATGGAAAACTATTGTGCTATAAGGAATGATGAACAGGATGATTTCAGAAAGAACTGTAAAGACCTGATGCAGAGTGAAATAAGCAGAACCAGGAGAATATTGTACACAGTTAACTCCAATATTATGGAATGATCAAATGTGATACTTTGCTTACTAAGAGCAATACAGTGATCCAGGACGGTTCTAAGGACTTATGAAAAAGAATGCTATCTAGCTCCAAAGAAAGAACTGTTGTAGTATAAATGGAGATGAAAACATATGATTTATCAATTGGGCTTATGTTTTGGTTCTATAAGATTATTCACTTATACAAATGAATAATATGTTTTGCATGATAGTATAAGTATAACCCAGATTGAATTGCTCGTCAGCTCCAGGAGCAGGGAGGGAAAAAGGGAAGGAGGTCATATGACTTTGGAAAACTAATGTGGAAATATGTTACTAAAGTAAATTTAATAAAGAATTTTTAAAAAACAGCCCCATGATGTAGGTAGTAAAAATAGTATCTCCATTTCATGTGTGGGAACAAAAGTAGAGGTTAAGTGACTCAAACAGAATCACACCTTAGTGAGTGTCAGAGGCAGGACCTCAATCCAAGATCTGACTTGAATCCAGCACTGTGTGTTTCTATTATAGAAGTGCAGTAGAGATGATGCTTACATTGAGGAGGAAATTGGACCAGACTACCCCGCAAAATTCTCTCCTTTAATTTGTAAAACTCAGAAAGGTTTTTTTTTTTTAAATCACTTTTTTCACTATAATGCCTGTGGGATCCAAATACAAACTTTTTCATTTAAAATACAAGATGCACAGATACCCTCTTCCAGAAGTAAAACTTTGCAAGTGTTTTCCCCCACCCCCTAGTGTTTCACTAGTCTTGAAACTTCCAGCACAAATAAAAGTTTTTTTCTTTGTTCTTATCCTCAAAAGCAGAGCAATAGTTTTGTGGACAGATCTTTGTGGTAAAGAGAGACTTTATCCTTTAAGACTCTGAAGAAAGAAGGCAAAAATGATACCTGGGTCTGTTTGAGAAAACTTGATTAATAGTAACAGCTTATTTATTTAATATTTTAACAAATTAGCTTCCTCATAAAAATCCTAAAATATATACTAGCATTGCTTCTTATTTTCTTTGTTATTTTGGAAAAGCCATTTAAACTCTCTTAGTCTGTTTCCTTATTTGTCTCAGTTTCCTTATTTGTAAGGTGAAGAAGTTGGACTAGTTTATTTTTTTAATGTATGAGTGGGGAGCAGCTGATAGAGGATTCAGTGGATTCAGAGCCAGGCCTAGAGACTGGAGGTCCTAGGTTCAAATCTGGCCTTAGATACTTCCTAGCTGTGTGACCCTGTGTCACTTAATCTCCATTGCTTAGACCATACCACTCTTCTGCCCTGGAACCAATACATAATATTGATTCTAAGGCAGAAAGTAAGGGTTAACAAAAAATGTATGAGTGCCAGATAGACTGTCAGGTGTTGTTATCCTTGTTATCCTTATTTTACAAATGAGAAGAACTTTATATTCCTGGAGAATGAGTGCAAAGGCACATGGTTAAGAAGTGTGGGATCTGAGATTCAGGCCCAAGCCTTTGAACTCTGTAACCTGTACTTTTTTCCTGCTATATTATGCTTTAATCCTATAGCTTTTTTTGCACTGGAATAGTGATTAGGGGAGAAACCACTTGGAATTTATTTTTTTTTTAAGGGACTATAAGGGCCATTACATAGTTGCCCTTGACTAAAGATTCATGGGATTGTTATGCTTTCTTCAGTCATAGAATGGGAGATGCTTTCTGGCTATGTGCCATTTAGCAACAATTGAAGGTGCAGAGATACCCTAGATATAGATACCCTGTCTTTCCAACCCATCCCTAATAAGAGGGTACTAGTGTTAAGCAGAGAACCTAAATTCTTGCCCATTCAGCTATTATGTGTGCTGTGGGGGAGAGGGGGAGAAGGACTAAGATTCAAGAATGTTTCTATAGTCCATTCTCTGGCTTTAACTAGATGTTCTATGTGAACTCCTTTCCGTAGCTCCATTTGCTTATCTCTTAAGGGAGAATGATGATTTGCTCTGTTGCTTATGAGAGCCACCATCTGTCTTATGGTCTTCCATTTTGCTGGTGATAGTTGGCTAACAGTAACATATACCCCTACAAGGTTAAAGTTTATCCTCTTCAGAATGTTGCAAGAATTGGGATTAGAATCATCTATAAGTAAAAAAACTGGAATTGTAAAAAACAGACTATTCTTAGCTGTTATGAAATCAAGATAATGATAATTTACCATTTCTCTAGGGCTATAAAATTTACAAAGTACTTTCTCACAACAGTCCTGTAAGCTATTGTGTGCATGCATGTGATTTTTCTCTTTATAAGTGAATAGACTAAAATCAGAATGTAGACTTGTTCAGTCATGTGATTAGGAAATAGTAGATCCAGAAGTTCAACTGAATTTCTTCTAGCTTTTGAGTCTTAACACTCATGCCATAAGCAAACAGGTACAGGCAGATTCCACTTTGCATTATTTTGCATTTCTTCTCTCATTTTATTTGACACTATCATCTCATTTACAGCTTTCTGATAATATCCATTTGGAGTAAGGCAACTGAACACCTGTGACCACAATCTAGCTCAGATATAGTCAAGATTTCACCTTAAAGCAGTTCATTTGGAGATTGCATTTCCTGGGATATGTCGTATAGCCCATCTCTTCATAAAAGTAACCTCCGTGGTTGGACACTTTAAGATTTAACTTAATATCCTACAATTTTTAGCCCTTGAAACAAGAATTTTTATATTTATGTTGACAGTTTTTGAAGAAATCTTAAAACTGTCAAATAGAAAATTTATCTGTATTGTATTTTTATGATTGAGGGAAGTTATAGTTCTGTTGTTCTTCACCCTGATTACATTATAGTTAGGCTGTTATGTTTAATTCTAACCATACTTTAGTAAGGTATATTGGTATACTAGAATACATCCAGAAAATAAATAGGATTTAGAGATTGAGATCATTTAATCTAACACCTTTATTTTACAGAGGGGGAAGTATTGAGGTGCTCAGAAAGGGTGGTGATTTGCGGAAAGTCATACAATTTGTGGAGATTGAAACAAAAAGTCTGAACAGGTTCTCTGACTCAAAAACTATGCCATAAGAGAGTTGGGCTAAATATTATCTTGCAGAAAAAAGATACAAGGGGTGAGTGGGAAAGATTACTGACTTCAGATATCTGAAGAACTGTTACAAGAAAGATCAAGCTTATTCCAATTGACTCTAGGCCAGAACTAGGACCAATGGGTAGAAATTATAGGGAGGCAGATTTTTTGGCTCGGAGAGATCATCCTAGGCTGAAGTGAGTTCATCTTCAATAAAGGTTTCTAAGTAGGGGCCATAGTGTGGAATGATCTAGTGCCTTAGCATGCTGCATCTGGAATCAGAGAATCTGGGGTTAGATTCTAATTCCTACAGTCTAGCTATGTGACCTTCAGCAAGTCAATTAATCTTGGTTTCCTGACCTCTAAAAAGAATCATTGGACATGACCTTTGAAGTTTTTTAGCTCAAAATCTCATGCACTTGTGTTTGGAATAAGAATGGATGACAAAGTAAGTTAGTTCATTTCTGGATGCTGTAAAGGGGCTTCACATTCAGAATGGGGCAAGCCCTACTATGGGTGCCTAAGGTCCTATCTCAGAAATTTTATGTTTTTTTGAAGTTACTCTGTAAAATTCAGTTCAGTTATTTGGAGCTTAGACAGATAACTTGCTAAAATAGGGTACTGAGTATTGCCAGTGTTATTTTCTTAGTCCTTACCAAGGGAACACAAGTAGACAGTTTGACTAAATGGATATAAGTGAAATGTCACATTTGTAGAGTAAGTAGTGTGTCACCATGGCTTCCATCACTAACTGCATGGCTTCCCTTTCAGTCATCTGAGGTCAGGCTGTTGCATTGCTACTGCATTACTAATGGCCCAGAGATACTGTATCTTAGTGACTGAGAGCTTCTTCAGAAAACCTTTCAATTCAATGACAAGAAGCAACTGATGGGACTTTGACAGAAATGAATGTTAAAGTGATGTATTTCATTTAAAATAGTTTTTTGGTAGTTTGATAGGCATGGAATTGATTAAGTAAATAAATTAATTTAGGTATGATTGTCATGTTTATATATATATATATTAATATTTAATTTAATTTAATATAACAACTAATTCTACCTTTGAGCAATTAATGTTTTTCCAGTTGTTGTTTAGATCTGGTTTTATTTGTGTGGAAAGTGTTTTGTAATTATGTTCATACAGTTCATGTGTTTGTCTTGGCAGATAGATTCCCAAATATTCCATGTTGTCTAGAGTGATTTTAAATGGAGTTTCTCTTTCTAACTTTTGTTGGAAATGTATAGAAATGCTGATTTGTGGGTTTATTTTGTATCCTGCAACTTTGCTAAATATATTATTTCCACTAGCTTTTTAGTTGATTTTCTAGGATTCTCTTAAGTATACCATCATATCATCTGTAGAAAGTGATAGTTTAGTTTCCTTGTTGCCTACTTTAATTCCTTCTATTTCTTTTTCTTCTCTAATTGCTACAGCTAGCATTTCTAGTGCAATATTAAGTAATTGTGGTGATAATGGGTATCCTTAACTTCACTCCTGATCTTCTTGGGAAGGCGTCTAACTTATTCCAATTGCAGATGATACCTACTGATGGTTTTAAATAAATACTACTTATTTTGAGGAAAGGCCCCTTTATTTGCTATGTTTTCTAGTGTTTTCTTTTTTTTCTTTTTCTTTTTAACCTTTACCTTCTGTCTTAGGATCACTACTGAATGGTAAGGGCTAGGCAATGGGGGTTAAGTGACACAGCTAGGAAGTGTCTTGAGGCCAGATTTGAACACAAGACCACCCCTCTCCTCCCCCCCCATCTCTTGGCTTTCAATCCACTGAGTTACCTAACTTATCTCTCTAGTGTTTTCAATGGAAATGAGTGTTGTATTTTGTCAAAGGCTTTTGCTGCATCTATGGAGATAACCATGTGATTTCTGTTAGTTTGATTGTTAATATGGTCAATTATGCAGATGGTTTTCCTAATATTGAACCAGCCTTGCATTCCCGGCATAAATCCCACCTGCTCATAGTTAATAATCCTTGTGATATATTGTTGTAATCTCTTTGCTCATATTTTTTTAAAGATTTTTGCATCTATGTTCATTAAAGAAATTGGTCTATAATTTTCTTTCTGTTAAAGTGATGTATTTCAGAGAGGAAAAATTGCCTAGTGACCTATATGTTGCCTGCTGGAGAAGTGGACAAAAACTGACAGCATGGGATTCTGTGCAAGCAAGGACACAGAAATGGACAGGCATTCATCTATCTGTCCATACATCCACCACCCTTCTATTTATTCATCCATCCATCCATCTATCCATCCATACATCCATCATCAGTCTGCTTGAGCTTGAAGATCAGATAGCCACTGGGAACAACCCCTAGTCTACCTTGTCAGGAAAAGTTAGCAGGCCAAAATGGGAATCTCCCTGGATGGAAATCCTTCCAAGGAGGGAACTCCATTTACCCCCCAGAATAATTCCCAGATAACAGCCAGGCCTAGGTCTTGTTTTGAGTACCATGTTATAAAGGTCAAAGGACTCTTTAGTGTCAACTAAAAGATATCTATGGAGCACACAGTAGTTATATGAAAGGCCCTCTTACAGGCATGGACTATCTTACATAACATGGTGTGGATCAGCATCACTTCCCAAGAACGTTGTGGACTTCTATTAACCAAACCCCATAGTGGTGTTGAAAATGGATTACCTATAATTGTATGATGAAATGCTCCAAATCACTTATTAGAGAAATGCAAATACTGTCTCATACCTATCAGATTGGTTAATATGGCCATAAAGGATAATGATGAATGTTGGAAGGGATGTGGGAAAATTGAGACACTAATAACACTGTTTTTTTTTTGTTTGTTTTTTTTTAAACCCTTACCTTTCGTCTTGGAGTCAATACTGTGTATTGGCTCCAAGGCAGAAGAGTGGTAAGGGCTAGGCAATGGGGGTCAAGTGACTTGCCCAGGATCACACAGCTGGGCAGTGTCTGAGGCCAGATATGAATCTAGGACCTCCTGTCTCTAGGCCTGGCTCAATCCACTGAGCTACCCAGTGTGCCCCCTACTAATACACTGTTGGTGGAACTGTGAACTGATACAATCTGGAAAGCAATATGGAACCATGCCCAAAGGACTGTAAGACTAAGGAATATTCTTTTACCCAGCAATAACCACTACTGGATGCGTATCCCAAAGAGATCAGAGATAAGGGGAAAGGACCTACCTCTACAAAAATATTTTTAGCAGCTCTTTTTACAGTGGCAAATGAATTGGAAACTGAGAGGTTGTCTTATCACTTGGGGAATGACTGAACAAGTTGTGGTATATGGTTATAATGGGATACTACGGTGCCATAAGAAATGACAAGATGAGTTCAGAAAAACTTATAAACTGAAGTGAAGTTAACAGAACCAGGAGAACAATATATACAGTAACAGAAATATTGTACTATAATCAACTGAGAACTAAACTGTTATCATCAAAGCAAGGCTCCAAGATAATCTTAAGGGATTATGATGCAAAAACCACAGCCAAAGAAGGAAATGTTGGAGTATGATTGCAGAACAAAAGCAAATCTTTCATAATTTATTTTCTTCATAATTTTTTTTATAATGTGTGATATGTATCTTCTGTCAAGGAATGAGGATACGGAAATATGTATTTCATGACAGCACTGATATACTCCATATCAGACTATTTATTGCCTGAGGCAAGGGACACAAGCAATCTGAATCACAAAATTTCAAGATTACAATTGTCAAAAATTGTTCTACATGTAATTAAAAAAGATTTTAAAAATATATTCCTTTGCAACTATTTGCTTTATTCTAACATTGCTCTTTTTCCTATTGTGTTTTCATGGAACTGTAATGATGGTATTTGGGGGAATGCAAAGATTGTATAAACTGTGTTAGTTGTCATAAGGGAAATGAGACATATACATAAAATAGTATAATATCAGGTCATTCACTTCCACAAACATAATAAACATATATAGGAAAAGTACTGGGAGACAGTCATCTGTCATAGTAGATAAAGAACTAGTCTCTGAATTAGGAGGACTTTGGTCCCAAACCCTCCTCTGACATTTATTGTCTGTTTGATTTTGGAAATCACTTCTTAGGCAACCCTCTTAACGCTAAATGTCTCAGAGAAGGTGTTAGCCTATATTGGCAGTGGCAGTATTCTCACCAAGGAGTTCCTCAAACCAGGGAAACCCAGGCTCTGTTTCTGTAAGTACTAAGTAGTACAGTCTTAGTTGTATGGGAACTCAGAGTAGAGAGAGAATAATGTGATATTTTTTTCTGCTATACCATGTTACATCAAGGTGACTTTTTTTTATTACAAAGGAACAACTATTACAAGAAACCAACTTGTTAAATTGTAAAAAAAAATTGTAGCACACTCAAAGCAGTTGTACCTTTAAAGTATGAAGACTGTGGGCAGACCTCAAATCTCCCTATTATCATATGTGTTTATTCTCTATGGTGATTAATACTGGAATGGATTATATGATTTTAAATTTTTTGTTTTAAGCAGAAAACCCTTTTTTCAGCCTTTGTTGTCAAATCTTCAAGTTTTTATTTAATTTATTTTCTTGCCTTTACAAGAATATCAGAGTGAATATAACTTGAATCAGTCAAATTTTGGTAGAACCTTTTGTGGAGCCATTGTTCAGTCAGTCAGCAATTAACAGCCCTTGTCCTACAATACTATAATTGTAGACAAGTGTAGGACTGGTGTTTACTGTCTATGACAGACATACTGAAGCTGATGGCTTGGATCAGTTTTGGTGAACTTCAGTGGTTGGGTCCAACTGACTAGAGTTCTGTCCATACTGTTTATGATAGCCACTGTCCACTCAAGAGTCACCATTGTAACATCCTTTCTATAAATTTATGGTCAATTGGCACCCCTCACACTCCTCAACCCAATGGAAAAGCAGAAATTAGAACAGTGGCATTCTAGAGATCCAAAGAAGTTAAGAGTTGAGAGGCATCTCAAAGATGCAGTTCAATCTCCCTCATGCGAACAGATGAGGAACTGAGTTTAAAGACAGGAAATGACTTGCCTAACATTACATAGCAAGTTAATTAACAGTGGAGACTAGAGCCCAGCTTCTTTGACTCCAAGACCATTGCCTTTTCTCCTATGGTAGTGAGCCAATTTTGAAAGGTTTCTTACCTTAAAACTGGGAATTGAACCAAATTCCCATGGCTCCAATCCCATTCCATTGATATAACATATATGGATGGCTATATTGTGTTAATATGCCAAGGGCTTTCCTCCCCAAAGCTCCTTGATTCTGCTTATTTCCCTTTGCATCTGTTCAGACAGATCTTTTCGTTTCTTTGCATTTCTCATATTTGTTTCTAAAAGCACAATCTTTCCATTTTGTTTGTATGTTAGTTTTTCAGCTATTCCCTTATTTGATGAACTTCCCCCTTGTTTCTAACGTTTGTTTGCTACCAAAAAAGTGTTGCTGTAAATATTTATTATATTAAAGCTTTGCCTTTGATCTTTTTGGCATATACACCCAGGAGTGGGATCACTTGGGTCAAAGAGGAAATTTATCTATCTATCTTTAAAAAAAACAAACAAACAAAAAAAAGAAAAACCCTTACCTCCTGTCTTAGAAGTTATACTGTGTATTAATTCTAAGCAGAAGAACAGCAAGGGCTAGGCAATGGGGATTAAATGACTTGTCCAGAGTCACACAGCTAGAAAGTGTCTGAGGTAACATTTGAACCCAGGACCTCCCTTTTCCAGCCCTGGTGTTCTATCTAATGAGCCACCCCGGCTACCTCTTTTTTGAAAATAGAACTTCCTATACCTATACTTTCCCCAGCCCAGATCAAAATTCACAGCTTGTAAGCTTATTTTCTTAAGCCTGATACCCAAAGACTTTCTTTCTCTTCTGTACTCTTTGGGCTTAGCCCCTTATTATCTTTATTACTGCTTTAAAGAACTGAATATGTGTGAAGCTCATAAACTTTAGATGTAGACTAGCATTAGAAACGTTGCATAGAGTTAGGTATCTATAGGGAGATATGTGTTTGAGATTGAAGGACAGGATAAGACAACCTTTTTTTAAAAAAATGTCTTTTTCAGTTATGAATTTGGAGTCAGCTTTTCTTAAGTTTCCCAGATCCTTGGACTTTTTTTAAAGAGTTTTTCGAAAATGGTTGTTTTGTTAGAATACCAAATATATGATTTTAATTATCCTGTAATTTTTTTAATTCCATAGATTTTTATTGAGTGTTTACTGTATTTAGAGCTGGAATAGTAACAGGGCTAGTTTGATGGGTCCATAAGGCTAGAAAGCAGATTGGAGTGAAGTTGTGAGAGGATTTTAGTACCAAATAGAAATAATTAGGGAGCTACTAGAATTTCTTGTCTCCTCAATAGAATATAAGCTCTGTAGAGATTTTTTTTTTTTCCCGTCTCTTGGCACCTAGCACAATGCCCAATATATAGTTGGCCTTTAATTGATCAGGGAAGTGATCAGAAGTGTAATTTGGAAGTAACGCTTTAGCTGCTATAGAGAGGATGGATGATAGAAGAAACTCAAAACAGAATTAATAAAAGGGACTATTGCAGTAGTACAGGTGGGAAATGAGTAATACCTGAACTAGGGTGGTAGTTGTGAAGAGTAAAGAGAAAGAAAAGTATGCTAGAGAGATTATGGATTGAATTACATGTAAAATTTCTGGAGAACGCTGATTTGGGGACTTGAAAGAATTTATACGTTTTTTATCTTTGCATAGCATTTTTAAAAAAATTGGTCATATGCTAGGACTTAAGAAGAAAGAGTATAAAAAGTAATATTTAGTTTACTGATTTGGCTAGAGATTATATACAGAGATCTAGGGAGGGAAGGGGATAATATTTAGATTGTACCTACTGTGTGCTTCATTGTGTTAAGTACTTTTTGTAAATTAATCATTTGATCCTCAAAAAACCTTTTTGAGGTAGATGCTATTCCCATTTTACAATTGAGGAGAGGAAAACATTTATTGACTTGTCCAGTGTCATACAGCTAGTGTCTGAGGCTGGATTTAAACTTAAGACTTCCGGAGACACCAGCCCCAGCATTCTGCTTCTACCTGTTGCTTCAGGATACCTGGTTATCTAGACTATTTTTATTCATGTAGAGATGATAATCAAATCCATCAGTTATGATGAGATTATCAAGAGTGTAAAGGGAGACGGGACAAAACCTTGTTGCATCCCCACAGTTAGTAGAGTTGGAGATAGGATATATAGGAGGAAACAGAAAGCCCTGTGAATGAAAAGGGTTGGATTTTATAGAGGAATTAAAGAGAGATGAGGATTAAGAAAAGGCTACAGAAAAGAAGGTGTATTCCTTTTTTTCTCCAAATATCTATTAACTCGAATTTTTCTAGGGTTTCATTCACCTCTCTTGTCTCTTATTTATTTTTTGGTTTGACTTATATAGATCTGATAGAGGAAGGTTCAGTCAGGTCCCCTACTAGTATGGTTTTGCTATCTATTTCATCCTTGAGCTCCACTAGCTTCTCCTTTAGAAATTTGGAAGCTATTCCATTTGGTGCATACATATTGAGTACTGATATTTCTTCATTGTTTATTATACTGCCTTTTATTAGGATATAGTAACCTTCCCTATCTCTTTTAACCTTATCTATTTTTACTTTGGCTCTGTCAGAGATCATGATAGCCACCCCCTGCCTTCTTTTTCTCATTTGAAGCCCAAAAGATTTTGCTCCATCCTCTCGTTTTCATTCTATGTCTGTCTGTCTGTCTGTCTGATGTGTGTTTCTTGTAAACAACATATGGTTGGGTTTTGGTTTCTAATCCACTCTGCTATTTGCTTCCATTTTATGGGTGAGTTCATCCCATTCACATTCAGAGTTATAATTATCAACTCTGCATTCCCAGACATTTTGATTCTCTCTCCTAGTCCTGCCCTTTCTTCTTTCACTGTTTCCTTCTATACCAGTGTTTTGTTTTTAATCAGTTCCTATAATCCCCTCCCTTGTTGTACTTCTCTTTCTCCCCCCTCCTTTCTTATTCCCCTCTTATTGTTCTTTAAAGCCACGTGGTGCTCCCCTCCACCAAGCCCTCTTTTATGACACAAATATGGTACTGATTCTAAAGCCAGGCAGATCAAAAACAGAGAAAGAAAATTATAGACCAATCTCCTTAATCAATATAGATGCAAAAATCTTAAATAGAATACTAGCAAAAAGACTCCAGCGAGTGATCAAGAGGGTTATTCATCATGATCAGGTGGGATTTATACCAGGAATGCAAGGATGGTTCAACATTAGGAAAACCATCCACATAATTGACCATATCAACAAGCAAACCAACAAAAACCACATGATTATCTCAATAGATGCTGAAAAAGCCTTTGACAAAATACAACACCCATTCCTACTGAAAACACTAGAAAGTATAGGAGTAGAAGGTTCTTTCCTAAAAATAATAAACAGTATATATCTTAACCCATCAACAAACATCATATGCAATGGGGATAAATTAGAAGCCTTTCCAATAAGATCAGGTGTGAAACAAGGATGCCCATTATCACTTCTTTTATTTAACATTGTACTAGAAACACTAGTAGTAGCAATTAGAGAAGAAAAAGAAATTGAAGGTATTAAAATAGGCAAGGAGGAGACTAAGTTATCACTCTTTGCAGATGATATGATGGTCTACTTAAAAAATCCTAGAGAATCAACTAAAAAGCTAGTATAAATAATCAACAACTTTAGCAAAGTTGCAGGATACAAAATAAATGCACATAAATCATCAGCATTTCTATATATTCCCAACACATCACAGCAGCAAGAGATAGAAAAGGAAACACTATTTAAAATTACCCTAGACAATATAAAATACTTAGGAATCTATCTACCAAAACAAATTCAGGAATTATACGAATATAACTATAAAACACTTTCCAAAAAAATAAAACTAGATCTAAACAATTGGAAAAACATTGATTGCTCATGGGTAGGATTAGCTAACATAATAAAATGACCATTCTACCCAAATTAATTTACTTATTTAGTGCCATACGTATCAAACTACCAAAAACCAAAGAAAAGGCTACAAATAAGCTAAATGTTGTTTATCTGACCCATTTCCCCAAATTCTGAGTTTCATACCCTGCAAGTTACATTTATGGTTTTGTAGTCTAAGCAGAATTCCTTTGTTTCTCCCCTGTTTGTACAATGAGCTTCTGTCCCTCACCAGATCTTTAGGTTGTAGAGCTCCAGCCCCTCCTACCTCCTTACCTATCTCATAGGTACAAACCCTTTCTCCTTTAAATACTTATCGAGAATTGGGAAGAGTTTAATGAGGTTTGAACAAACAACCTGCAGTAGGATTATTTCCTTCCATATCTTCTACCTTAGAATCAATACTATGTATTAGTTCCAAGACAGAAGAGTGTTAAGGGCTAGACAGTGGGAGTTAAGTGACTTACCCAGGGTCACACAGCTTGGAAGTGTCTGAGGCCAGATTTGAACCTAGGACCTCCAGTCTCTAGGCCTAGCTCTCGGTCCACTGTGCTAACTAGTTGCCCCCTATGAGGTTGATTTTTGAAAGCAATATCTAACTTGCAGGCCTAGAAGTGGGATTTTAATTTTTCCCTGGAAATAAACTTTGTTGTGTTTCTGCTTCACAAAAATCTAAATTTTGGAAGATAAGAGATCATTTATTTCCCATCTCTTCTTCAACAGGAATTGCTTCTAAACATTCTATCCTTTCTTTGAAAATCTACTCTACTTGGAATATAAGCTTCTTGAAAGTAAGGATTGTATTATTCATTGTATTTGTATCTCCGTTAGCATTTAAATACTTGTTTTTAAATTAACTTTTATTTTATTCCAACTAACAAACCATCTTCCCTCCCTTACTTCTCTACCTAGAGTGGGCTTCATATCACTTTATGGACCCAGAAATTTCTGAATCTGATAATTAGTGGTCTAAAATCTGATCTCTCTCATCTTTTCCTCTTACTTTCTATGTACTCTTTCAGGCCATAGTCTAAACTTGAAGAGCTAGGACCGACTTCATCTCAGGTTAGTGGTTTTCATAGTTTGATCCAAATGTACCAATAGGAGGTAAGAGAATTGGAAAGGGCAGTGACTGAAATCAGAAAATTTGGGTTCATAGTCAGCTTTTGATTACTATGTGTGGCTTTTCCAAGTCATTAACTCCCTTGTGCCTCAGTTTCCTCATGTGTAAAATGAGAAGGTTGGATTAGAAGACCAATGAGACCTTCTAGCTTTAGTCTTGTGAATGTATGGATAATCTGTACCAACCCAAACTTCAGAGTTTACTATTGGGTAGTCAGCCCTCTCCAAACTTTTGAGATGGCAGTGAATTTGAAGATATATCAAACAAATTCAACAAATACCCTTTCTCATCTCAATTTCTACTACAGCTCATTCTTGTTGCCTAGACCAGTGATGGGCAAACTATGGCCTTGGAGCCAGATGCAGGCCCCCTGAAATGTACGGCATTATTCCTAATCTGATGAATACAATGAGTAGGATATAATACACTGAAACTTCGAAAGAATTGCCTTAGAAACAGACTCACAGATGAGCATTTCCTTTTCTTTGGCCCCCTCTTTAAAAAGTTTGCCCATCACCGGCCTAGACTATACTAATATAGACTCCTGATTTATCTTCTTGCCTCCATTTTATCTCCTTCAACTTTTCAGCTATTTATAAAAATAACACTAATGAAAAGATCAGATCACCCATAGTAAGAAACCTTGAGTGGTTCTCTATTACCTAAACCGGTGATGGCAAACCTATGACACACGTGTCAGCACTGACACGCATAGCCATTTTTGATGACACATGGCTGCATAGAGGATGCAACATTTGCTATAGTGTAGTGTAGAGTGCACTATAGGTGACAATTCTACCTATATTAATTTACCTATTTTGGTTTACTAAATACAGTTACATATTACAATTATACATTTTTGTTATTTAAACTATAAATATTTTGAAATTATGGGTTTTTTTCTTGAAGTGACACATCACCCGAGTTATGCTTGGTTTTTTGGCGAATTTTGACACACCAAGCTCAAACGGTTGCCCATCACTGACCTAAACTATAAAACCTACTACAGAAACCTTGTTTGCTGCATGGAAAGAGATATGTTTTGTTAGATCTTTTCCTCAATTTTTGGTTTTTCCATTACTCAAACTTCCTTATTGACTTTTTTTTTTGCATTTACCTTGTTATAGTCAAATTGTGTATTTTTGTTCTCTTGAGTCTTTTTATTTTCCTTTATTAATTACGTGCAAATTTTTACAAATTTCTCTGATAACCTCACATTCTTTATTTTTCCAGACTATGTTTCCCCATCCTTTTATTCTCTGTTCCAAGCCAACTAGATTTCTAGGTGTTCTCTCATACTTCTTTCTCTCACCTTTGTACTTTGACTAAGATCATTAGCCATACCTGGAGAGCATTCTTTTTTTGTTAAGATATTTAATTTTTTTCCAGTTACATGTAGAAACAATTTTTAACATATTTTTTAAACCTGAGAGTTCCATGCTCTCTACCTTCCATCCTGAGAAAGCAGAATTGATGTTATAAATGTGCAGTTATATAAATATATATTTTCATAATAGTCATGTTTTAAAAGCAATCACAAAGCAAAAAACTCAAACAAGAAGAACACAAAGAAAAAAAGGATAACTATCTGCATTCAGACTATAAATTTTTTCTCTGCAAGTAGATAGCATTTTTCATCATAAATCCTTCAGAAATGTCTTGAATTTGTATTGCTAAGTCATTCACAGTTGATCATCTTTTGATATTGGCTGCCACTTTTTAGAATGTTTTCCTGACTGTTCACTTCACTTTGTATCAGTTCATGTAAGTCTTTATAAGTTTTTCTGAGAGCATCCTGCTTGTCATTTCTTATAGAACAATAATATTCTGCCAGCCATATACCACAACTTATTCAGCCATTCTCTAATTGAAGAGCATTTTTCTCACCTCAAGAGCAGATCAGGGACTTCTCATTGAAACTATTAGATTCCTGATTCCTTTGCTGAAAGTGATCATTCTTTTCTCCTTTCTGTAAGAACTTTAATGTTAATAATGTCAAGAATAATTATTATCTAGCACTTTTGCAGTTTTACATGTTATTTAGTGTTCAAAACAATCTTTTGAGATAGAACTTATTTTCATTTTATAAATGAGAAAACAGAAGCAGAGAGGTTATTTGACTTGCCTAAGCTTACATGGCTAGTAGCTAAAGCAGGTTTTGAATTCTGGTCTTTCTAATTCCCAGTATAGTACTCTATCCCTTATGCCACCTAACCTCCCTAGATCTCTCCCTTTTCTCTATTGAAATTTGCCTTGTTTATCTGTGTTGTAATCCCTTCTCCATTTGACCATAAATTCCGTAAGGGCATAGGCTGTCATTTCCTAACCTTTTATCTCCAGTATTGTTTACATAGTAGATAAACAGTAAGTGTTGAATCAAATTAAGTTCCTCTTTACTGAATGGTTTCTTGACAAACCTCTCTTTGTTTCTCTTCACTTTCCAAACCATCTTCTACTTTGGTACTTGAGTCATCATTGTCATCATCATCATCATCATCATCATCAGCAGCAGCAGCAGCAGCAGCAGCAGCAGCAGCAGCAGCAGCTTCCACCGCTCTAATAACTTTCCTGAATTCACGTTCTTACCATTCAAGGCCTTCAGTTTTATTTCATATTACTTATTAATCCTCTTGATGGATTCTTTTGCCACTATGTTGTGACTCTTAGCTCTCGTTCTAGACCCATGTTTATGTCTTTGTTCTATTAATATTTGCTTCTGTTAAAACCCTATTAGTTAACTCATGTTTTTTTATTGAATTACCCTGTGCCTGAACTGTTTTCTGAAGTACCTACTTTCCCTTCCGTGCCTGACTTGGGTTACCACCTCTCTCAGGAAGGCCTCTGATTCCTAAAGGGTAGGGAGGATGGCAAGGAGGAGAAGCATATGCGGTGCTTTATTCTTTTTGTAGGTGATTAGCAAGTGATGGGTTGAATTAAATTTACTCACCTCCACTGTGAAAGTCAGATTTCTCATGCACTTTCCCTGGACCTCTCTTTCCTACTTATTTCACTGTCCTTCATGTTCTAGTTACTTTTCTTATGTATCTCTTTCTATCCTATTAGATTGTAAGTTTCTCAGGTGCAAAGTCTTGTATATTGTGAACATTTGATAAGTATTTGGTGAATTAAGTTAAATTTGCTTCCTAGTAATCCATCTGAAAGCTCAGTCAAATGAAACTATTTGGGAGCTGAAAAGGAAATTGGCGGGATCAGACCTGCTGAGAGAAGTTTTTCTTTGGTACATTTGGACATTGCTAGATCTAGTTAATCTAATCCCTGATGTTTCATGAAATATCTATAGTCTTCATTTTTCTATTCCCTGTTGTTACTGCTTCCCCAACACAAATTTATTTTCTTTTTTAAAAATTTCACAGTAATTAGCCTAACATAAGACAATCAGGAAAAGAGCATGTAGGGAATTATTGGCAGTGTATCAGGAATTCTGGATTTGATTCCTGCCTCTGTGTAACCTTAGGGCAAAACTTCTAAGTCTCATTCTTCTCTTTTGTAAAATGAAAATATTAAACCAGATATTTCAGAATTAACTTCAAGAAAACAGTATTCTATGAAAGTAAATAGACTCCCCCAAGAAACTATGTTTAATATATGCAGGTAGTGAACTGTCTGGCTTAAGGCTCAAGAATGTTCTGCCTGTCTGTAAACAAATGCTGCTGAGTAAGGAGCCAAGCTGTCAGTCTCAAATAATCCTAGCAACCACCTCCTTGAAAATAAAGCTGGAAAGAGTTTCCTCTCCTGTCATAGAGCGGCTACCTTTCTATTCTTCATCGGGTGTCCCCTATACTTTTGAAAGGAGGCATCTGTACTGTCAGAGCTCTGCTCAACCCAAACCCCTAACTTCTGCTGATCTTGAGGACTTTGGCTTCTTCCCATAGCCCTGGCCCAGCCCAGCCTGCCCTGGCGCTGCCCCCAAATGGCTGTGTGTACATTTGGCATGGTGCCTTCTTTTGACTTCCTCTGGCAGGCTGCGGTAGAAGCCATAGTTATGCATCCCCTGAGATCACTTCCTCCCTAAGAACAATGGAGGTATTTGTACACCTGTTTCTGAGGAAGCCCAAGGCCAGAGTTTCTTAGCTTCCAGGCCTTCTGGCCTTCCTTGGTTGATTTTTGGTTCCGAGTTTCTTGAAGCAGCCATTTGGATTTCCCCTGCTCTGACCTGCTGCTATCCTAGGGCCAAACTGGTTTGATCTGGTCCCATTGATCATCTTGTGGTATCCTTCCAGTAAAGTATGTCTTAGGGACAAGTATACTGGCAGGGCTATTATTAGCAAGTCCTGCTAGCCTAAGCTGATTCCTTGCTTGGGCAAAGGGCTAGTTTGCTCCTCTGTGTATTCTTTATCTTCTTTAATCTTTCATAGCAGTGCAAAGGAGTCAGAGAGCCAGAAGACCATATACCAAACTTGATCAATTCCTTTTGTACCCTGATGGATAGGATGCTTTTGATAAGTAGAAATAGAATCCTAGTGCCAAATGTAGGCTGAGAGATCATATAGTTCAACCTACTCCCTTTTATTGATATGGAAAAAGTGGGGCTTGTTTAAAGTCACATGATAATTGTATTAGGTGTGGGGTTAGAATTGAGGTCTCCTGACCCTTAGTCTTTGCTCTATATCATGTATCTCCTGTCTCTTTTTGCTTTCCTATAAGGGACATGACACTTTCTGGCTAAAACTCAACACCTTCCCCCAAAGCAGGTAAGTGCATTGTCAGCTGTCTTACAGATTGGGAAAACTGAAGTGGTGGAATGAAGTAGAGGCTCTGGGGAAATAAACCTCAGATGTTAGAGTCTTTTATCTTCAATAGCATTCCTGCAAAATAGTCTTTCCTATTGTCTGCCCCCATCAAATCCCCCCTGTCCTGAAAGCTAAGCTAAATTCATAACCCCTTGATGAAGTCTGCTCAAAGTAGAATGATATCAGGTCATTTCTTTCTCTGACCTCCTAAGACTTGTTAGATAATATAATTCTTATTTTTTTATATATAATTTTTATTTTATTTTTAAAAAATTCCCATAGTTGCATGATTCATGTTCTCTCCCTCCCCCATCCGGGATCTGATAAGCAATTCAACTGGGTTATACATGTATTTAGATATGCAATTCTCAACAATTAAATGAATACTGTTTTGTCATTTGTCTTCCATTCTTGTCTTGTGTTAATCAATAGTGTATTGTCTCCTTACCAGTAGCTCCCTATAGAGCAGAAATCACATTTTATCATTTTCTTCCCATCTCAAAGAATATCCATCAAAAGGTCTGGTACAGAATTAGACCTTCAGTGAATATTGGCTAGATGAGTTAATTTTATGAAGTGATTCTGATTTTATTGAGCTCAGTTCAGTATTTTCTTGAAGGATAAAAATGTTATTTATTATTTTGTGGTGGTTTGAGTTTGCAGAATAAAAAGGCAGTATGTTGTGGAAAGAGGACTGGATTTGATTTCAGGAGAATCCAAAAGTCAGAGTTTTAGGGGCTTGTCAAAGGTAGTAAGTTGCTGAGCTAGAATTTGAACTCAAGACTCATAAGTCTCTTTCACTCTGTTTCATCACTTCTGTTATTACTCTATTTATCATCCAGGCATTGGAAAGAAAGTAATCTGTAAAGTTTAATGATCTATAAATATGTGAGTAGTTATTGAAAATATTGTCTATTAACACAACTATCAGTCCAAGCTTTCTAACTGGTTTCTTGTGTTTTTTTTGTTGTTTTTTTTTTGCCAGCTGGGAGCCAAAGGATTTAAGCTGGAAGGAACCTTTCCACAGAATGCCTTCTCCACCAAAGAGCGACCTAAAGGCAACAAAGATGAGAGCCACACTAGGACTTTTGAAACCACTAACATTTCAGTAGCTGGGAGCTTGTGGGTGACGTTTTCCCCTTCACCCCACCCACCACCTCTGCCTTGGGCCACGATGGTGTATTAATCGCAGAAGAGTCAAGCTTTGTCCTTTAGTTTCGGTGGATTGGGGTTTTGTATGGCAGCAGCGTAACCGTGGAGAGGCCAGGGTATCACAAACTTATGGATTTTGACAAGAGAGGAGGGAAAGGGGAGACGGAGGAAGGCAAAAGAATGGCCAAGACAGGGGGGGGAAGGAGCACCCACCATGGCTGTCGGAATGCAGGGGCCAACTCGGGAGTCTTAATGGTGGGCCCAAATTTCCGGGTTGGGAAGAAGATCGGATGTGGCAATTTCGGGGAGCTCCGACTAGGTGAGATGTGAATATTTTTACACTTATGCACACCTAGACCAGAGAACCATAACTTGTAGTATCAGGTGTGGTTCACTGACAAAGCCAATATACTTCCTTCTCCTGATGTTGTATTTGTAAAGTATCATTGCCTAACAACACCCCCATGTACCACCTCTACCTCCCATTGCTTTAGCTTAAGTTCTCTTTGTTCATTACTAATAAAGGGTGTCATTGCCAATACAATAGATGCTATTACTGTTAAGTGGAAGGGCAAAGGAAGGAAACTTTCTCCTTGCTTCCTGTTCTATTCCACCTTGTTCTTTTGGGCATATCATTGGGGAAGAGTAGCTAGCTCCCAGTAAGCAACTGGAGATCCAATCACTTATAAACATTGAGGCTATTTTTAAAGGATGTAACAGTGAAATAATTTGGGGTCATAGAATACTTGCGTTTCCTCTTTCCCCAGAAAGAATCTTTAAATGATGCTGATAATCCCCCACCCCCATCTTTTTCCTGCTGTACTATCAATTTCATTAACCCACTATAATTGTTATTGAATACAAATACAATTGTATTTAAAAGTGAAACAGACTTTGGAAGTATACAATATGTTACTCTTGATGTTAAAGCATTTGTGTGTGTGTGTGTTTTAACTAATGACAACTAGGTAGTACAGTGGATAGTGCTGGGCCTGGAGTCAGGAATTCATATTCTGAGTTCAAATCCAGACTTAGATGTACTACTAATTGTAAGATTATGGGGAAGTCACTTAACCCTGTTTACCTCAGTTTCGTCATCTATAGAAATGAACTGAAGAAGAAAATGGCAAACCACTTACGTATCTTTGCTAAGAAAACCCCCAAAGCAATCATAAAGTGTAGGATATGCTTGAAAACAAACCATTTTAAACTAATAACTGCATTCCTACCAGTTCCTTAACATGCCTCAAGTAGGACAAAGAGCAGATGTTAACTAGCTTGGCTTCTGCTGTATCTTGGGCTCAATTCAGTCTGTTAATCCAACTCCTGTACTTATGTAGAGGTGGAAGGATCAGAGTGGTACACCAGGATAGCCTCCATATTCTTCCGAGTCCCCAGCCACCACCTTCCCCCTCCCTCCCCCCCCATTCCTCTTTTTCTTCTACTTGGGACAGTTCTGATGGTTAGGATGTTTCTCTTGATACTAAATTTCCTTTTTTGCAACTTCCTATTGCTCCCGGTTCTGACCTTTCATGCCCAATAGAAAAGTCCTTCCACATGTTCTTCCTTGAAATATTTAAAGACAGCTAGTAAGGTCCCCAAATCCTTTCCATGGTAAAGGAAGTACAGAAAGGGAATAAATAGCATCATCTAATGGCTGAGCAATAAACAGAGTTAGAAAAACTCTAAAAGGCAGATTTCAGAACTCAGTGCTAAGGGAGTAGGAGGGGAGTGATGTTGTGAAAGGGTAAACAGTTTTACACTGTTCTGAAGAAGTATTGCTTTAAGTAATTAAGTAAATCTGTGCTATCATTGCCAAGGATGTTTCTTCCTGTGTTGCAAACCATGGTATCTATCTCCATTGTCCTCCCATCAGGTACAGTTTTTGGCCTTGCCTTTTACTTAACTCATTCTAAGAAGTACTATCCAGTGCATGAAGTATCTTTTTTCTAGTTCTTTTACTGTCATATAGCCATCAAGGCAACGTGGGCATTCTGCACACACCTCTTATGACTGGCAAACAGATGCCTCTTTTCTATTGTATGCATTGTTGATGATGTTGTACATTAGTGATAGCAGCTTACAGTAACTGAAGTTTTCATTGATGCCAAGCTGGCAATAAAAGGAGAGGGGATGTTCAGTATATTCTGTTTAGGAAGTCATCTAGGTAGCACAGTAAATAGAGTGCCGGGCCTGGAGATGGAGGACCAGGATTCAAGTCTGGCCTCATACTCTTCTTAGCTGTGACTTTGGGCAAGTCACTTAATCCCTGATGCCTACCCATTATAACCCTTCTGCCTTTAGAATCAACAGCTGCTAAGTATAATTCAAAGACAGAAGGTGCAGATTTAAAAAAAAAAAAAAGCAGGAAAGCTTAGTCTTTGGGAATGATTTCTTAAGCAAATGAAGGTTTTTAGTTTCTAGCTCTCAACTCTCAACTCTTTTAGTTAAGTTTTTTATTTAACATGTTACAAGATATTTAGTCAAGGAGACCACAAGTTCATGTCACTATCTGACTCCTTAAATTCTTTTTTCTGACTTCCTTTTTCTTTTCCTAGTCAAGGGTGGCTATGTTAGCAGGAGAAGCACCTGGATCCAGCAGGGCAGGCACCAATTGCTGAGACAGGTCCACTGACTCCTAATTTGCATATGGAATGTCCAGAATATTGAACAGTGTCTTTGCAAATAAACCAGACCAGAAAGGGTTCAGAATTTACCACTGCTACTCTAATGATTGCATTAATTTGTCCAGTGTAGCAGTGATTTCAAGAGATCATTGTAAAGAAAGAGGACAAACTAAATGCAGACATGTTTTGCCCTTGAGATAACCATTTACAGGCTGGGCAAGTGAAGGCTGTTGCTTGTAGTGACGCTAATTGCCAACCAAAATAATTTTCACCCCATCAAAACTTCTGAGGAGTAGTCAGTAATTTTGGTTGAGTCATGATAGGCACTGATGGAGTCCCCACATTTTTGGCCATAAAATGTTGAATTAAAGTTTATATCCAGCTTTTCCTAGAGCTGTGTCTGTTTCATGTATAGTGAGATTAACTTCCACAATGTTTTATATCTGTAATCGTGTGCTGCTTATAGGCTTTAAGGAAGTTCTCAACAATGATCTTGATCTCAGTTTAGGGTCCTTAATGGTGGACATATGAATTTAGAATCCCTGGAGGTAGTCTTCTCTCCAGAAGAAAGTATATTTGCCTTAATAATGCTTCCTATATATGCTGCTACTCCTTGTCTCTAGTTAATTGGCTAACCTGTGTAAAGCTTTGTTTGGTTTGGTGAGTTGCCCAGCAACTTGAATTCTGTCTCTATTTCTTATTTTGGGGGATAAGGTCCTATGAGTTGATTGGCCTGCTTGTAGTCAGATTATTGATCTATGGAAAGTCTGCTGCATGTGCTTCTCTTACATGTAAATTTTTATAACCCTTGTCAAAAGAGAATTCCAGAGACCAGTTTCACCAAGGACTTGAACCTAAATGTCAAGTTCTTAAAACTGGTAGCCTCTTTATTCCTTGTATTTATCCAAAATAAGCCAAGGACCAGTTCTCTTTTAACCCATCTTTGATTCCTGTGTTTTTGGCTTGTTTGAAGCCATTGTTTTACACAGGCTATGGAGAGAGGGGCCATAGTAGTAGCCTGTCTGTTCTCTTCACAATAAGAAAGGCAACATAGTATAGTAGAAAGAGAACCAGTTAGGAGACCTAGTTTCAAAATGTTCTTCCCATGGGCAAGTCTTCTCTGAGCCTCAGTTTCATCAGTTCTAGAATGAGAATAGTATTTGTACCATCTGCTAGATTTATTTTTGAGAAAGATTCTTTGTAAACCCTTTAGTGTTACAGAAATAGGAATATCATTGGTGCGATGGCAACGATAGTTAGTAAATGTTTATTAAGTGTCTGTTTGCCAAGTGCTGGGGATAGATAAGATACCAAGACAGGCAAAGGACAAATCCTTTTCTCTAGGAACTTGTAGTTTAAAGGATAACTCCCATTTCTGTATTAGCTAATGCAGTTTACAAATTATAGGCACTAATTTTCTTCATGGTACAGAATGCAATACTGTTTTAGAGCTTCAGTAAGACATTATTGTTAAGAGGCTGAGAAAAAGACACATAAATATATTACATGATGGGACAATAGAGAATTACAAAACAAAACTACCCTATGATGTCTTGAAGGAAGGTCTTTAGCAACTAGGTCATCATAAAAAGATATTTTCTTCCCAGCACCTCTTGGAGGCATTTTTTTAAAACTTTCACCTAATTAATTAATTGATTGATTTGGGGGGGCCCCCCATGGTTACCTCATTCATGTTCTTTCTCTCCCTTTCTCCCTCCCCACTCCTGTACATGTATCATTGATGAAGACCTATTTCCATATTATTAATATTTGCTGTAATCATACATATATACATATATATAGAGAGTAATCATACATATATACATATATAGAGTATACATCCCCAATCATATCCCCATCCCCATCAAACCACGTGAACAAGCAAATGTTTTTCTTTTGTGTTTCTGCTCCCACAGTTCTTTCTCTGGATATATGGGTAGCGTTCTTTCTCATAAGTCCTTCAGAATTGTTCTAGATCATTGCATTGCTGCTAGTACAGAAGTCCATTACATTTGATTGTACCACAGTGTATCTGTCTCTGTGTACAGTGTTCTCCTGGTTCTGCTCCTTTCACTCTGCATCAATTCCTGGAGATTGTTCCAGTTCACATGGAATTCCTTCTTGGAGGCATTGTTATTCCCATTTTTACAAGTGAGAAAAAAGTGAGACAAAGAGGGTAAATAACTTGCCGACAAAAACTCTACTCAGGGTTGTTGTGTAACAGGTGCTTGTAAAGTGATACAGAAATATGAGCCACTGTTGTAATTCAATTTGACCCTTTGAAAGTCATTTTCATGAGTAAGAGTAAGGGATAATGGTAAACTGAAGGGGGCAGAACTCACCCATGCTTTTTTATAACAATGTGAGCACAAGGAGTCAAATTTGACCTCAGAGGTATCACTGAGACTTAACAGGCCAAAAGACTTGTGACTGGAACATGACTCTGGAAAGAGTATACCTTCAGAAGAAACAGGATAGGCAAAAGTGGGGTAAAGTAGCATCATATATTGAGGATAGATTTGTGAGCTGGAATCCAGGAACCAGAGGTGGTATGCATGATGGAGAGCTTTCTGGTAGAAAGTAAGAGCATTTGTATTATTGAAATATACTACAGATTACCTAGATAGAAAAAGAAAGCAGATGAAAAGTTTGATAAATGGATTGTCTAACACAGAAGCATGAGATTTCAGTTGTCTAAAAATCTGCCAGAGACGCCCGCTGATTTCCTTTAAGATAATTTCCACTAACAAAAGGAAATTCATATCACTAGGCACAAAACTGGTTGATAGAGTAGATAGAAAGGGGAACCTTAGTGGCAAATAAACACTCCATGTTAGAATTTGTGATAGAGGAGGGGAGGGAACTTATTATAGTCTGGCATGCACTCTAGATTCCAGGAGAGCAGATTTGACAGGGTATTTACAAAACATGGAAAGTCAACCCAGGGATCAATTCATTAGTCAACAAGTATTAAGCACCCTACTATGTGCTAGGCAACCCTATTTGCATAGAACTTACTAATGAGGAAAATAAGATGTAGACACATGCGCATAATTAATATAAAGTGAAGAAACCTACATAGTAGGTAAATAAAAGGAAGTTGGGGAGGGAGAGCACTAGCAGTTGGGGGAATCAGAAACAGTTTCATTCAGAAGTTGGAACTATATGAAGCACAAGTATGGAGGGGATTGCATTCCCAGCACATCAGATGGTCCACATAATGAGGCATAGAGATGGGAGGTGAAATGTTGAGAGGAGGAAAAAAGGCTAAAGTACAAGAGTGTGAGAGAGGCAATAATGTCCAGTGAGGTTAGAAGGAGAAGTTAGAACCAAGATGAATAGGATTTTAAACACTAAACAGAGGAAAGAATACTGGAGTTGGTTGAGTAGGGAAGTCACATAGTAAGATCTGTGCTTAAGAAAATTATTTTGATAGCAGTGTGCAGAATGGACTGTAGAGATCTGATTGTGAGAAGACCAATTAGGGGCCTATTGTAGTAATCTGGATGAGAAAAGATGAGGTCTGAACTAGGACAGTAGCTGTGTGAGAGAGAGAAGGGGTTGGATTTGAGATGGGAAGGTAGAAATGATATTGGCAGTAAGTGATGATGTATTAGGAGGATCCAGGATAATCCTCAAGTTGCCAGCCTAGGAACCTAGGGGCACCTCTGTTAGAAATAGGGAAATGTAGGGGGGGGGGTATTGGGAGGAAAAATTTGGAGTCCATTTTGGAGCATGTAAGGTGTCTCTCTTCAGTACTTTCAGATAATTGGTGTTTCAGGACTGAAGTGGATTAGAACCTTCAAGAATGAAATTCTGAAATGGAGATAAGATTCCATTGTGGAATAAAAGTGGGAAATTCCTAAAGAAAAAAGAAGTGGATGTTCAGAGAACTCGCTAAACAATCTAGATTTAAAAAAAAAATGCAGAAGATGAAAATAAATGCCAATAATGTAAGATAACTTCAGAAGGATAGTATGTTTCAGAAGAGTGTCAAGAATGCCAAAGTTCAGAATGAGTGAAGGATGAACAAAAGGAAGTTTTGGCTTTTTCAGAGTTAAATGATGATCTTAAGCATAAGATCTTAAGCATCAACAGAGGCAGAATTTCCAGGAATAAGGAAGTGGCAGTCTGGCTGTATTCAGCCCTGATCAGATCTCATCTGGAGAATGTGGCTGCCACATTTTTGGAAGAATATTAATAAAATAAAGTTTCAAAAGAAGATAATCAGTCTTTTAAGTTCATACCCTTTGAAAATCAAAGGAGCTGAGCATATTTACCTTAGAGAAGACAACTTGGGAGGAGTTCTCTTCCAACTATATTGAAGGATTTTAACCCAAAAGAGGGATTAGACTTGTGCTCTTGTGCTCCTTGGTCCCAGAGGATTGAACTAGGAGAAGTGGAGGTTGGGGTTACAAAAGGGACAATTTTGGCTGTATTCAAGGAAAATTTACCTAACAAGATATGGAAGAGGAATGGACTGCCTCAAAAGGTAGTGGGTTCCTCCTAAGTGGAAGTTTTCAAACATTTTTTTTCATATAGGATTTGATCAATGTTTGGTCAATGTAGGAATTAATTTTGTTTGACTATGCAATTTTGTCACAAAAGTGTTTTGTTTTTTCCTATTGTGGAGAGAGATTGGAAGGAGAGGGTGGCTACAGATAAGGTCCCTAATTTCTGCACTCCATCCTTGCCTGCAAAAGAGAAGGAATGCCAAAAGGAATTTGATAAGCAAGACAGCCACCCACAAAGTTAGTCATACAGTGATCTTGCATCACCCACAAATGTGCCACTTTCCTGTTCATGAACTGAAAGCCCTATGTCTTATCACGTTATTGTCATTCCACTTCATTCCAGACCATTACTCATACTCTAGCTATATTTTCTTTATTTCTTTACCACGACTCTTTAAGGAATCAATTTAATATTCTATACTCTTCTCTTGTCCCATGCTCCTTATATCACCAATCTTGCCCTTCCAAGGGTCAGTCTTAGATTAATTGATCACTGTCACCATCCATTGCCTTTGCCCTTATGCAGTGCTGCTGAATGAAGGTGTAGAAAATTATGAAACCAATTAATTAGGCCCGCTACAAATATGTTACTTAACTGGGCCTCACTGTAAAGCAGTCCCTTTAGACTTCCCTAATTCACAATTCCACTTACCACAGTGACTCTTGAAAATTTTTTCATCAAACCTGTGACTCCCTTCCCCTCTTCCCTTTGAGCTAAAACTTTTGCCTTATATTTCGCTGAAAAAATTTTAGACTATTTCCTGAGAACTCTCTTGTCATATAATGTAGATGCCTTCTAACATCTCCCTTGTTCCTGCCTCACATGAAGAAGTAACCTTCTTGCCTAAGCTAGCCCATCTACATTGTATGAGTGACCCTATTCTCTCTCATCTTCTCTGCCAGATTGCTTCCTCTCTCATCCCCACTCTCACTTATATTATATCTCTCCCTTTTTACTGGCTGCTTTCTCCTGTCTTCTTACTAACATGCTCTTGTCTTCTTCAAAAAACCCTCACTTAATCCATATCTAAATAGTTATTATTTCACCTCCTGCCTTTTGTGGTTAAGTTCCTTGAGGCCATCAATAGGAAGCTTTCACATCTAACTGCCTAGAGTCTCCTGACTGTTCTCAAATGACATTTCATCTGACTGGGCATTTTAATTTTCTGTCTCCCCTGCATGGAATGCTTTTCCCTCCTTATCTCCTTCCACAGGCTTCCTTCTAATCTTAGCTAAGATCCTGACTTTTCAGGAAACCTTTTACTTTTTAGATCACTCTTAATTCTAGTGCCTTTCCTCTTGCTTATCTCATTCATCCGGTGTAAGCTTGTTTGTACATGATTGTTTCATGTTGTCTTCCTCTTAGATTGTGAGCTCTTTGAGGACAGGTACTGTCTTTTACCTTCTTTGTATATCTATCAGCTGTCCTGGTACCCGGCACTTTGTGAGTACTTGATCAATGCCTCTTGACTGGCAAGGGACAGCTTTGAAAATTAGTAGTTTCATTATAGTTAAAGGGCATAAGGGAAGGAATTTACTGGAAATGCTCGTTTTGTTTGATTTTAGTTTAGAATAAAAATAAAATTAAAATTGAAAAAGTCTTTGAGCAGAGAGGCTAGAGGATTTTTTTGTCAAGTATATCATGTAGAAGGAATTCTTTTTGTGTCAAGACAGAGTCACCACTGAGGTGTTTTTTATCTTTTTAGGTGTATAATTTTGAATCCTTCAGTCTCAGAGTTGGAAAGTATTTTGGAATACCTAATTAGATTGCTCCTGAACAGGATTCTTTGCTATAACATTCCTGACAGGTCATCCAGCATCAGGATACTTTTAGTGCTTAGACCTTCATCATATACTTCTTGAGATATACCTTTGCATTGTACAGTTCCCTTTGTTGGGAAGTTTTCCTGGGTACTGAACTAAAATTTGCCACATTTCTATACATTCTAGCCATTAGTCTTTTTTTAATTTTTATAGTCATGCAAAGCACTTCCATGTTGGTGATTGTTGTAAGAGTGCACTCATACATAACCAAAACCTCAGAATAAAATCCTGAATCCACTGATGTGAAAGACAACTCTCAACAGTTCTTTCTCTGAAGGTGGATAGCATTCCCTGTCATAAATCTTTTAGGATTGCCCCAGATCATTGCACTGGTGAGAGTAGCCAAGTTTTCACAGATAAGCATTGTCTAATATTGCTGTTATTGTGTACGGTGCCCAGTTATGCTTATTTCACTCTGCATAAGTTCTTGCAGGTCTTTCCAGCTCTTTCTAAAATAATCTTGCTTTTTTCTCTTATAGCCCAACTAATAGTCCATCATTAATATGTACCACAATTTATTCACCCATTCCTCAATTGATGAACATTCCCATAATTTCTAATGCTTTGCCACTACAAAAAGAGCAACTTTATAGTTTTGGTATAAGTAGGCTCTTTTCCCTTTTTTATTAAGTCTTTGCTATATAAAACCAATAATTGTATTATTGGATCCAAGAGTATGCACAATTTTATAGCCCTTTGAGCATAGTTCAAAATTGCTCTCCAGAATGGTTGTATCTTTTCACAATTCCACCAACGATGCATTAGTGTACCAATTTTTCCACATCCCTCCAGCATTTACCACTTTCCTTTTACTGCCATATTGGTCAATCTGATGGGTGTGAGGTGGTACCTCAGAGTTGTTTTAATTAGCATTTCTCTAGTCAAGAGTGATTTAGAACATTTTTTCATATGATTATTGATGGCTCTGATCTCTTCATATGAAAATTGCTTGTTCATATCCTTTGATCATTTGTCAATTGGGGAACTAGCCATTAATCTTAAAGTAAATTTTTCCCTGTAGAGTCAAATAGAATTAATGTATTTTCTCTTCTCTTTAATCGTATTGAAGATAGTTACTGTTTTCCCCTCAGTACCTTCCCACTTCAGCCTAAATGATTTCAATTCTTCCAACCATTTTTTCATGTGTTTTCCAGGCTTTTCCTCATCTCATTCCACTTCCTTTGGCCGTATGCCAGTTTATTCCTGAAGTATCTTTCCTTAAGTGCCCAACATGGAACACAGTTCAAACCAACTTGGCCAGAGGACAGTGAACTCTTATTCTGAACAATCTTCTCTCATTTTGGACTCCAGTGATATTAGCTTCCTTGTCTGCCACATCCTGTTGACCATCATTGGGTTTGTAGTTCACTAAAATGTCCAACTCCATGTACTCCCTGTTACCTTCAAAATCAAATATAAAATCCTCTGGCTTTTAAAGCCCTTCACAGCCTGGCCCTTTGTACATTCTTTGATCCAATATCACTGACCTTCTTGTGTCTTCTTGTAAGCAACCTTCAATCCTCTGGCCCTGTGTCTTTTGAGCTGTCCCTCAAACTTGGATTATTTCCCTTCCTCACCACTGCCTCCTGTCTTCCTTGAAGACTCAGCTCAAATCCTACATCGACAGGAGGTCTTTCTACATCTCTCCCCCTACCCTACCCCAATTCCCTTCCCTGCTTATTTTTCATTTATACCATATATATTTTATATGTACAGTTTTGTGTGTGTATGTACATTGTCTCCTCCACAATAATGTGAGCTTCTTAATATCAGGAAGCAAGGGGCTTTTGCCTTTCATTGTATATCCAAGGCTTAGCACAGAACCTGACACATGGTAATCCCTTAATAAATGCCCATTGACTAACTAAAACTAAATCTTTTCCATATGAATTGTGTTTAGCCACATTGATATATCCCACCACATTTCTTCCTAACCCCATGCCAGCCCATTATGTGGGAAATAGGGAAGCCCAAATATAGATACCAAGTAGATACCACTTATTCTCTTTATTGGTTTACATAATGTGTGACTTCATATATTTTTTTTAAGTGTTTATATATTTCTCCTATAAGACAGTAAGCTTTTGTTAAATGACAGGAACTGCTAGGTACTATACCAGAGATTCAAAAACAAAGAAATAATGAAACAATTCCTATTCTCTAGCAATTTACATTCTGTTGGACAAGATAACATGTAGGTATATAAAGACATGCAAAATATTTACAAAATATATACAAGGTAGTTAGGGTGGGCTCTAGAAATTTGAAGAAAAGAGGTCAATATGAACTATTTCTTGAAGAAAATGAGAAATTCTTTGAGGTGGAAATAAGGACAGAATATATTCCATACACAATATATAGCTATTACCATGGCATGGAGATAGATAGCCTTTGTGTAAGGAACAGAGAACTCCTAGTTTGGGTATAATGGAAGGTATATAGAAAGCGGAGAGGAGGTTTTGAAGAAGTTGGAACCATTTTGTGAAAGGCTTTAAAAGTCAAATAGAGGTATTTCTGTTTTATGCTAGTGATGATAATAAGAAGACACTGGACTTTATTGAGTAGGAGAGTATCTTGGTTAGGAGCATCATTTTAGCTGCTGCATGAAGAATAGACAGGAATGGAAATGTCCTTGATGCAGATCTCATTTCAAGCCTACATTTGAATCCAGGAATTATCAATGGTAGCTTTTGAGGAGACAACAATATCAATTGTCTTCTTGACCTCTCTGAAGCCTTTGACACTGACTCATTCTCTTCTCCTTTTATATTCTCTTCTCTAGGTTTTCAGGACACCTCTCCTGATTCTCCTACCTATCTGACTGTTCCTTCTTTGTATCTTGATAGATCCTCCTCGAAATCCTGCCCTCTAACAATAGGTGTGCCTCTGGACTTGGTCCCAAGCCACCTACTCTCTTCTTGCTCTATACTATCGCCCTCTCTATGCTGATGATTCAAAAATCTACCTATCCTGCCTCAAACTCTGCTGATCTCTAGTTTTACACCTCCAACTCCCTTTCATACATCTTAAACTGTGTGATCAGTAGACATCTTAAATTCAGCAGGTCCAAAACAGATCTCATTGTCTTGCCCCCAAACCCTCCCTTACCCACCCCCACCTTTCCTATTATTGTAGAAAGCAACACTATCCTCCCAGTCCTTCAGACCCAGGAGTCATCCTGGACTCTTCTCTCTCCGGCCCCCATATCCAGTCTATTGCCAAGGCCTGTTGACTTCACCTTTGCAGCATCTCTCCAATATGCCCTCTTTCACTACTCTTAACACTCATCCATCCCTTTAGTTGCAGGCTCTCTTCACCTTACAACTGGATTATTGTAATATCTATGGGTGGGTCTGCCTGCCTTATTTCTTCCTATTCTAATCCATTCCCAATTTAGCCACCAAAGTGATTTTCCTAAAGCACAGGTCTAACCATGTCATCCCCCTACACAATAAACTTCTCTTAACTTAGGTTTCCTGTTGCCTCTAGGAGCAAACACAAAATTTTCTGTTTGTTATTTAAGTCCTTTATAACCTAGCCCTATCATACCTTTCCTATCTTCTTACACTTTACTCCCTAAGTCATACTCTTTGATCCTGTTACCATGGCTTCCTGGCTGTTCTATGAACAAGACTCTCAACTTGAGGCATTTTCTCTGGTTGATATCTATGTCTTGAATGCTTTCCCTCCTCCACTCCCAACTACTGACCTTCCTGGCTTCCTTCAAGTCTCAACTAGAATCCCACTTTCTATAGGAAGCCTTCCCCAACCCCTCTTAATTCCTGTGCTTTTCTCTGTTAATTATCTCTTTATCCTGTACGTAGCTTTACATTTATTTATTTATGTATAGGTTTGTTGAATGTTATCTCTTCCCTTCCCCCACCCCCTCCCCATTAGGGAACTCCTTGAAAGCAGGAAGTATCTTTAACCTCTTTTGCATCCCTAGCACTTAGCACATTGTCTGGTATATAGTAGATAATAAATGTTAATTGATTGAGTAATGTAAATTACATGGGGAGCAGAGAAATAATGAGGGGGGTAAGTGGAGGAAATTGTTTTTGAGAACTGCAGAGGGCACTCCAGGTCTCTTGAATCTGAAATGTACCCTGTAATTTTTGTTGTGCATATGTGAGGCACACACACAGTTCCTGCTTGACCTTCTTCAGTCAACCCTTGGTGGTATCAGATAAGACATTTGACAGGCATTTTTCAAGTTGAATTTTAAAGTATGTAGAACTAGGTGCACCATAGCTAGTTTTCAGAAGTGCCATCAGTTAAGAGGTGGTTTTCTTAATTAGTCTCTCTACTTCTAGGTTCTCTGTTCAGTCTGCCTTCCCCACATCATCTTTACAGCCCAGACAATGTTACCCAGGTTGCTCAGAGACTCTCTGTGGCCTACAGGATTAAAGCGAAAATGCATTGTCACACATAAAATCCTCTGTGATCTGTTTCTGACCTACCTTCCCAGACTTTGATCCTTTCATACATTTTGATTCCTTTTCATACATTCTAGATTTCAACCAATTTAGACTAGTAGCAGTTCTGAGATCAATGATCTACCTCTGATTGCTGTACCTCTATGATGCCTCATAATCATTTCATAATCCTTTTCCTTCCTACTGGAATCTGCTTAGGTGCTGTCTTCTCAGATTTCTAACCCTGCCCTCCTCCTCTCCAGTTCGACCCTCTGTAAACGACTTTGCATTTACTTAGTTATATAAATGTATTGTCTCAGGAGAATGTGTAGTCTCCTTGAGGGCAAGGAGTATTTTATTTATGTCTTTATCTCTGGGGTCTAGAACAGTATCTTGTATGGAGTAGATGTTTTATAGAAGATCATATAAGTAGATGTTTTATATAATTTTATATTTTATAAGAGCATAGAATTCAGAGTTGAGACAGACTTTAGAGATAATATAGGACATCCTATCCCCATTTTACAGATGAGGAAACTAAAGCTCAACAAATTTAAGTAGTTTATCCAGTTTTACATAATGAGTATCCTATTTGGGACTGTCATGTTGTCCTGTGACCACCTTAGATGCTTTCCCAGAGTTAGCACATTGTAAACAATGTTCTTATTTGACAGATGGGAAACCAAGACCTGGAGAGGGCATCAACTTCACCCAAAGTTTCCCAGACAGGCTCTTGGACCTTTTGGCAGAGCCCAGGTCCTCTGACTCTAAGGCACATACCCTTTCCTCTCATACATTCCTGTTTGGTGTGGGAGCTGATTGTTTTCATCTGAATTTTTTTTCTGCTGAATCAAGTTTATAGCAAGGCTAGGAGGCTTACATTTCTGGGGTTTTAAGAAGTTAATTAGTTTTTCTTTTGCTGGAGCACTACAGGTGTGCTTCAGGAACCAGTGATCTTCCTAACCAACAAGAGGTTTCAAAGGGCTCAAGATACTCAGGAAGATCTGGTATTTGATAGAGAGAACTGATCCTTCCCATCTAAAGTGGTTTTAGATGGAATATATTGGGTCCATCAGTTGTAATTGGAGAAAGGAGAAAACAATGGATTTCTGACCTTAAGTATTGATTCCAAGGCAGAAGAGCAGTAAGGACTAGACAATATGAGTTAAGTGAGTTGCCTAGGGTAACAGCTAGGAAGTATATGAAGTCAGATTTGAACCCAGAACTTCCTATCTCTAATCCTGGCCCTCAAACCACTGAGCCACCTAGCTGCCTTAAATCTGAAAATTTTGGAAGAGAAGGAAAGAAAGATGAATGCATGTGGGAATGGAATATGTCATTTGGACTAATAATCCTTAATATTTGTGGAAGAGTTTGGCTTCAGCTGGGAGTATCTGTAAAATAAATTGTTCTACAGGGAGCACTTTTTGTTCCCATGAGCTAGGTCAAAAAAGCTCATAGACTGACAAATCCCATAGCCGAACCTGCCTTGTTGTCTTTTGAAATATGTCTGTTTTCAAAATCCCTTAAAGATGGGGCTCAGTTTGATCTCCAGTGATGGGATCTCAGTACCTCCAGAGGACATCCCTTGTATCATTAGACCACTCATAAAAAAGTTTGTCCTTTTATGGAACTAAAATCTGTTTTGCTACCTCCTCCCACCCCCTTCCTATTTATCTCCTAAAGCTACTTTTAACAACTTTGCTCCTGCTTCCCCATGATTGTCCTTTAGATAATTGGAGGAAGTGATAAGCTCCCCGAAATCCTTTCTTTACAGCAGCCTCCCCAATTCCTTCCTTTAGTCTCTAGTCCCCTCCCTACACTGGTTGCCTTCCTCTAAGTGCATTTCAGCTTGCTTGTGTTCTTTCTGGAAGCACTATGGCATACAGAGTAGACACTGTTGTCTAGGTGTTGTCTAACCTAGGCAAATGACATTAACTATACTTCCTTGTTCCAGTTGCTTTATTGCTCTTAATTGTGATGCTAAAGCTTAGGTTTCTTATTCCCTTCCCTACCACCACTCCTACCCCTTCTCCCCAGGCTTTCCTTCTACTATAAAAGTTCTTTTAAACTTCTTTTATATTTGGTAATTTATCCCATTCTACCTCTCCCTTTCCTCTTTTCCCAGTGCATCTTTCTCACTCCATAATTTTGTTTTCTTGAGATATCATCATATCATTGTCAACTCACACCTATGTCCTTTTGTTTACTCCTAACTGCCCTAATAATGATAATAGTTTTTATTAGTTAAAAATATCTTCTTCCCTTGTAGGAATGTAAAAGGGAATTCCCTTTTGTTTTTTTCTTTCCAGTTTACCCTTTTGTGTTTCTCAGTCTAATCTTTGAAAGTCATATTTTCTGTTAAGCTCTTGTCTTTTCATCAGGAAGGCTCTAAAGTCCTCTATTGCATTAAATATCTATTTTTCCCCTTGTAATAGGTATAGGCTTTAGAAGTAGAAAAATAGATTTTTGCAGACAGACTAAGGGGAAAAGCCTTGGCTGCCAGCCAGGGACATTCTAAATAGAATGAAGGTAAAAAACTGTTTTGTGGACTCTGGTAAACTTTACCTGTAGACATTTTGAGACTTTACCTGTAGACATTTTGTCATTGTTGTCCTTTTGAATTTGCATTTTGATCTCTTCCCTTTACTATAGTAAATTTGTATGGTTAGTGTGAGGAAAATTCTCTTTGCAGAAATGCCAAGCAGTCTCTAAGCCAAAAGAAATAGGTTTATTGAGAAGAGGGCCAGTTTCACAATAAAGCCAGCCTTCTGGTTAAGACCAAAAGACCCAGAGCCTTGTGAGAGGACTTCTTTTATACCCAAACAATTAGACAACTTATATATCAGTTTAAAAATAATTCAGGACAATAGTTATACCCAGCTAAAAATAAAGACATGAGAAAGCAATATTCATTGGTTGCTGCAACTAGGAAATACTTCTTATTGGTAAAAAGAGTCACTTGATAGACAAGAGGGGAGCAAGGGATTTCCTAGGCCGATGATGGTGACCAGAGTAAATGGGAGATGCCAGACCTCCAACCAAGGCAAAAGCCTAATGAAGGCCAAGTCACAAGTTCAAGATCATAATTGCTGAGGATACATGATATAATAGGAAGTTTAAGGCTGAGAGGCTTACTTAAACTGAGACCTATGCTAACAGTGATCATCTGTATTAAAGCAGTTATCTACTTACTTCAAAACTTTAAAACTTATACTTAAATATAATCATCACTTATGCTAACATTAAAATCTAATCCTCATATATGGGGACAGGGTATTTCTTACTCACAGTGGGGAGAGGGGTGTTTGCGTGTTTGTGTTTGCGTTTGCGTGTTTGCTCATTTCCCCAAACTATTTCTTGACTTTTAACTTTATGTTAAAAGTTGGGCTCTACTCCTAAAATAGAGGAGGCAATGTTCCATGTTTCAGGTTTTTTGTGTTGCTGTTTTCAGAGCTAGTTCTGGAGACCTGTGAGCTTTTGGTTTTTCTAAGACGGTATGATCTAAGGAGAGAGGAGTAGTTATTGCTCTTCTAGCCTATGCTGTGTGATCTATGAATGACCACAGTCATTTTTTTCCACTCTAGAACTGTGACCAGGATTCTTCTCCACTGGGCCTATACACTCTACTATGCTAGTGCTTCTCATTGTGGGACTATGACCTATATCTCCATATGGACAATGAAACCGAGTGCTGCACCCAGTGCCAGCACAGTGTCACTGACATCATCTGACTACTTGTCCAACTCCTTTTTCCTGTGACCTGAGAGCAATTCAAGTTGCTATTGCTGATTCAGGGACCCACAAGGCCCATGCTGACTTGCATCATGATGTCATATCTTACTGTTGGCTTGCTCAGGCAGGACCTGCTGCTGGCTTGCCTAGAAGCCCCCTGTGCCAGACTATGCTTTTTTCTCACTCAGTGAGGCAGAGTTTTCCTGTTAATCTTCTAAATTGTCTTGGACCAGAAAATTGTTTCACCACATCTTTTTGTGGGTTCTGCTCAGAACTCATTTTGAGATATTATTTTAAAGAATATTATTTGGAAGAGAATTTTAGAGAGGTAGGGTGAATTTTCCTACCTTTACTCCACCACCTTGGCTTGACCTCTACATCCCCTTTTCAGGGCCACTTTCTTTATATTACAAATTACTTTCCAGATTAGGATGTATCAGTTCACAAGTCTACCAACAATGTATGAATGCTGTTTTTCCATCATCTCTCCGATATTGATTTTTCTCATTCTTTGATATTTTTGCCAATTTGCGGATATGAGGTAAATTCTGGGTGTTGTTTAGATTTGCATTTGCCTTCTTTGTGATCTGAAACATTTTATAGCAGTTAATTGTTTTCAGTTCTTTTGAGAATTGTTCATACTATTTTACCACTTACCTATTGGGGAAATAACTTCCATTTCTCTAAGGTTTACAAAAGGTTTTGCTTCCAATGCATTAGATGAGGAAACTGAGATTCAAGGAGGTTTAATGACTTGGTGGTCAGTGTCATTCAATTGGAAATTGAATGGATTGGAATTGGATTGGAAATATTAAGCCCAGGTCTTGTAATACATAATACTATAAAAGCACTGGTATGACCCATATCAGACAATTTACTACCAAAGGGAAGGAGAGAGTATCTGAATCACAAAATATCAGAAAATAGTTGTCAAAAATTGTCTCTACATGTAATTGAAAAAAAATTAAATAAAAACCACAATACTGAATGTGGAGGTCAGAAGGAGTATAATCAGCATGAACGCCTCTTTGAATAATGTCAATTGTAAAAAATAAGGGAAGATGGATACCATCTAGTCTCTCCCTCATTTTACCAATAGGAAAACAACTATAGAGAAGAGAGGTCACCCAAAGAGATAGGAACAAAGCTAAAAAGGCTTTTCCCTGTTAATCTGGTAGTTTTTTAATGTTTTCACACAGGTGACACTCTGATTCCCTTTTGCTTCAATGATTAATGGGCTGAACCAGGCGAATTGTTCTGCCTTTCCAACTGTGAACATTATTAGTTCTTACTTGATTTTAGATACCTTTGGGCCCGGTGCCCTCAGGTGCTGCGGGGAGAATGTGTTCATTTTTCTCTGAATGTTTTTTGGTTTTGTATTTGCTTAATATGAGAGACCCTTCTAATGTTTAGCCATTAACCAGGTTGCACACTGGCTACAGCTGAAAAGACTTCCACTTGGACCTCTGAACTCACAGGCTCTACACTCCCTCCCCTTTCCCTCAAGGAATAGAATAATGAGGGGAAAAACCCTGGCTGCTTGAAAATGATTCCTGCCATTGCAGTTGTTTATGAATAACGTGCTTTGGGCTCTGTGACCATACCTCCATCCCTTTTATCTTCACTGAATATGCCCATTTCCTTGAGTTAGGTGAGCTCTGGGCTTGTGGGCTAGCATATGCCAACTTATTTCTGCACAGGTGGGTCTCTCTGGTGGTTGAGCCTCCTGCTGCAGAACCAATTAGCCCTTCTGGCCCATGAAATGAACATTTTTCAAGAGGCCAAATGAGAGGGAGTGACTCACCACTGAGTGAACTTTGATCCATCTGGAGGAAAGAGTATTGAATATGACGCACAAAATCAGTGAGAACCCATCATGGCCAAAAACAGTCTCTTCCTGACTGGCCACAGGGTGCTTCTGAGGGATCAGAGAGGAGGCAATCATGGCAGAGGCCAGAGAAGGCCCAGGAGTAACACATTTCATTCTTTACTCCCAGTTTTTTAAAATTACAAACAGCTACCCATTGTAATGGCAGGAAGTATCAATTTAGCCCTGTCAAATTGTTATAATAGTAAATGATCCCTTAAATTTTTACCTTCCTTTTCAAAGCCATTTCCATTTCTGTTATCCCATTCGATGGACCAGAAGGATCAAAATAGTTAAGTCCAAAAGGTAAGGTAAAAGGCTAAGGTAAAATAGCATGTTAGTGATATCACCTGAGTTTTTCCCATCTCTAAAATAAATGAGCTAACTAGTCTTTAAGGACCCTTACAACACTCCAAAGCCCCATAAACTGTGAGCTATGAATTGTAGCCTTGGGAGAAATCTTATTTGACCCCTTTTACAAGCAAGGGAACTGAGTCCCAGAAACAGCAAATGACTTTCCTATGGTTTTTAAACCAGTCTTGGGTCACTTATGTCCAGTTAATCTGTTTTCTGCAAGCAGGAAAAGAATGAATAGTCTCCCAGGACGTAATTTGAGTCTTGTATATGAAGTCAGAAGGTCTGGATTTAAAGACCATTTCAGGACTTGAGGGACTTCTAGCATATCACTTCACCTCCCTGGTCCTCAGTTTCCTCCTCTATAAAATTAGGAGGTTAGATTGTAAATGGCTTTTGAGTCTATTCTAGGCCCAAACTTTTGACCTTTTTGTATCTAGGATTTGGTTTAAAAAGGAAATCTAGCTAAGATCTATTTCAAGCCTGCCTTTCACAGAATGTTTAATAATAACATGTTGGTTACTGAAACTATAACCGTATGTATGTGTGAATCTGATTTTCTCAGTCTGTCTTTAGGGGTCAGAAAAGTGTAATGGCCTCCTGAAAGGAGAATCCATTTTAGAAGCAAACATGTGGGTGGTTGGCTGAAGGCATCTGATAGGTTGTTGAAATTCATGTGAAAAAAGACTGAGGGGAGAACAAGACAGATGTGGGAACAAGACAGACATGGAGTATCTGAATCTGTAAACTTTATGGGTTTGCTTTGTGAACTAAAAGTTTTTCTGTCTGTTTAGTTCTCCCCACAGAATTACCTGGATACCTGAGCCAAGAGGAACTTTGTAGCTTTTTTTGTTTTTAAAAGATACATTAAATAGCTTCTCTTTGGTACCTATGGTACTTTAGCTTCAGATTGACTGAAAAATGGTCCAGGAAGTAGCAGAATCTTGTCTTCAGTCAGAGAGCTTCGTATCTGGACTGCTAGAGTCATTCTGGATTGTGGATTGGAGGAGGATTGGGGGCATTAAATTGCACATCACAAATAGAGATAAATACAAAGGCAAAAGATAGATATGGTAACTGGTTCATTATTCTATATAGTCTTTCTCTTTTTAGTCTGAATCTGTAATTTCATTGATAGGGGAAATCCTGGTGTAGAAACTTCATACATGTTAACAGCTTGTCTGTAACATAATTTTAGAGTTACTCAGGGCTTTGAGAGTTTGAAGGACTTGGCCAGGGTCACAGAGCTAAGCAAGATTTAAGTTCTGATTTAAACTTCCTGACTGTCGCCAGCTTCTATCACTTTTCATTAGCATCTATGAAATATTTAAGTTTTTTTTTTGTTTTAAGGAAGTTATATTAGTTTGATTACTGTACACCCATAGTCATGTGTGCAAAACATTCAGTTTCTTATTTCATATATAAAACTTAAAAGAGCAGTGTAGTCTCAAGTAAAAAAAAATCGAGAGAAGGAATATATTTTCCTATCCTGCTACATAGTCATAGATATCAGAGCTGAGAGGAACCTTAGAACAAAGGATGTTAGTGCTAGGGATGGGGTATTGGGAAGAACCAAACCAAACCTAGTAATTGAGCCTGCCAGTTTAATTTTATCAGTCAGTTTCAGAGATGCATGTATGGATAGTCCACAAAGGTAAAAAGGTAAAGTTTTTCAAAACTATTGATTTAGAGCTGAAAGGAAACTAAGCTCCTCTCAGTCTATCCCTGTCACTTTACAAATTAGAATACTAAGGTTCCAGGGATGTTAAGTTATTTACCCAGAGTAACATTTAATTAAGTAGCTGAGGCAGGATTTGAATCCAGGCCTATTGACACCAAATCCAGCATTCTTTTCACTATATCACATGTTATCTCATACAGAACTTGCAAGCTCATAGTATGTAATCAACTCTAATCAGACTAGTTCTTTTTCTATGTGTATACGAAAGTGTGTTGGTGGAACTCGACCACAACCCACAGTCCCTAACCTCACTTCAGTTCTCAGTGATAATCCTAATCAACCTAAGGCCCTGGATCATTCTGTTAAATCCATGTCCATGATCTTGTACAGTCCTCAGGGAAGCATGTCTGTCTTTTCTTAGCAGCCATCAGCCCAGATTCAGCTCTCAGAAATTGAGAGCATTTTTTGACGGGGTAAAAATGGGCTGGAGGTTAATTTAGATTTTTTCATTCAAATGGAAACTGGGACCCCTTAACCAAAAGCCACTTTAAAAGATTTTTTTTTTAAATCTTGTTCTGTGTTTCCAAGTAGCTATTAATCTTCAAAATTAGCTACTGGGCTCATCTAGTAAGTGTTTCCTCCAGCCAAAAAGCCTTTGCTTATCCAAAGGACCCCACCCTCTTAAGACTTTCTCAACCAGAGGCTGTGGCTTCTGCTCTCTCAAAGCCAAATTTAATTGTTGCCTTTCCGTAATCAGCCAAAAGAACTGCTATGAAGATGATATCACCATTCCCTTTGGCCTGGAGCCCTGTGGTGGGGCCTACATGGGGGCTCATGGGTGTTATTATGAGAGACAAAAAGAGTTACAATTATAAAGCAATGAAGGGCAGCTATGTAGCTCAGTGGTTGGAGAGCTAGACCAGGAGATGGAAGGGCCCGGGTTCAAATTTGACCTCAGATATTTCCTAGCTATGTGATCCTAAGCAGTCATTTAACCCCAGATGCCTAGCCCTTAACATTCTTCTGTTTTGGAACCAATTCTAAGCCTGAAAGTAAAAACCTAAAGTAAGTAAATAAATAAATAATGGAGCAATTAGGCTTAAAAAAAAGTTAAAGTAAATATTCACTAATGATGTCCTTCTCTAATGTTTCATCATACTTGAAGGCCTTCCCGTGTAGCCCAAGCTCTAGGAGGTCCATCCAAGTTGCAGAGCCAGCAGGCAGGACAAAATGAGTATTTGTTGTCTGAGGGACTGCCATGCTTGTGCAGTTTTATCACTAGTCTGGCTACAGGTTGATGAGTTTTCCAGCTTTGCCACTCACCACAACCTTCAATAAAGTAATAGGATGGGGTGGCAGGATACTTTCTATACTGAATAAATCATAGGTTCTTGAAGTAAAAGCATTCAGCAGATATTGAGAGCCTAGAATTTTCAAATTTCAAAGCCATAAAGGAGTCTTAGTAATCATCTTGCCCAGTTTCTCACCTAGTGCAGGCAGTATATATACCCTTTCTATTGTCCCTAACAAGTAGTCATCCAGCCTCTAAAGACAGACTGCTTCTGGAAACAAGCCTTATATGTTGGACATTTCAGATTGCTAAGAAGTGCCTCCTCCTCCTCCTAATGAGTCAAAATTGCTTCCCTATAACTTCTCCTTTTTGGTCTTCTCTCTGCCTTCAGGGGCCAAACATAATAAATTGTTCCTTCTTTCCCATGAAAATCTTAAACTGAATTTTTAACCAAAAGTATAAATTTAATATAATTTTGTTTTCACGTGTAATTTCCAAATATATCCCTTCCCAACCTGTTGAGCCATCCCTTATAATAAAGAATTGCCCCAACCCCCTCCCCAATGAGGAAAGAACAATTCAACAAAACTAATCAACACCAGCAATACTTCTGGTTCCCCACTTTTCCAAAGAAAAGAGGGCAAATACAGTCTCCCATCTTTCCTTTGGAAGCAAGCTTGGTCGTTATCATTTGATACCATTTTGAGATTATTTTTTTTACATTGTAATTGTGTTTATTGTTTTCCTGGTTCTGCTTATTTTACTTTACATTAGTTTTTATTTACACAGTAAGTCACTGTATAAGGGCAGTGGGTATACAAATAAAATCAAAGGGCCAACAGTGATAGTTAGCAATTATACCTGTCCTTTTTTTTTTTCAGTACCTCAGGATATCACTTGTTTAGGACTGATGACTTTTTGAGGTGCCCTCTCCTTCCCTGCCTGTAGATCATTCTTATTTAAAAAGAAAGAAAGAAGCAAAATAAGAATCGAATATCTTAGGTTTAGAATTGAGTAAGACCTCAGAGATCATTAAGTTCACCCCCTGTATTTTACAGATGAAAAAATGGAGGCTAGGGTAAGGGGAAGTAAAGTGCACAAATTTACAGATGTGGTCATTACCAAAACTTATGAACCCCAGGCCTTCTCACTGCTACTTATTACCTTCATTCCATCTACCATCAGGTCTTCTTTGATCTGCTTCCAGTGGAACTTTTTAAATGTTCTACTTGAGCCTTCACATTCTTTGTTAGACTTGGATTACTTTGAATGTTAGCACTCTTGGAGCTGTTCTTACTTAGCCATAGTGTATCTATCCTTAGTTCACTGCCTTTGATTCAATCTTATGAACATACCTTTAAAAATGCAAGTTGGTGAAAGCTTTGTACCCTACTGCTTTTAGAAGTAGGGTAGGGGGCTGAGAGTAGGCAACATTGTGGATATTATCAGATTAAGTTGATGTTTTTGTTAGATTTGTTGAATTGTTTTTTCTACCTTATTCTCTAAAGGATAAAGGATAGCTCATTGTTTGGGGATAATGGAGAAAGGGAGATTTATTTGTATTATAAAAACAGAAGAGACAACATTTAAAATGTAAAAAAAAATAAATTTTAAGGTAAATTTCCTAGGCATCTGTATTGATCTTAAACATTTCCCATTTTTCTTTGTTATTGGAATCATTTTTTCTCGTTTAGTCAAACTTATCTCCCTATTGGATCATCTGGCAGAATGTTCATTTGATACTGCAAACCCTTTCACTGAACTCTTTGAAATAAGGATCTGTTTCACAGTTAGCCTGTGAAGAAGAGAGTCTACTCTTCTTAGCCCAGTGGTCAGTAACTTTTAGAGCCATTTTAAAAGAACTACATTATTTATAACTTTTTTGAATTGATAACATTCTATACCTACCTTTTCTATCCTTGTTTTTTTTTGTTAGTTTATACAAATAGTAGACCAAATAATTATTCTTGTTTCCAGAAGACCCTTGTTAATACTTTTAGTATGTAATAGCTAATAATAATAATAGTTAACATTTATGGATCATTTTCTATGTGCCAGGGACTGTGTTGAATATTTTATAATTATTATCTCATTTGATCCTCACAGCATCTCTGGGAGGTAAGTGCTATTATTATCTCAATTTTAGAGATGAGTAAACTGAGGCAAATAGATTTAAGTGACTTGTTCAAGGTCACATAACTGATAGGTATCTATGGCCAGATTCAAACTCAGGTCTTCCTGACTCTATCTCAGGGCCTGATCCATTGTTTCATCTAACTGTCTCTATAGCTAACATAATTTACAACATTTATGTATATTTTGAGAATTTGAGGACGGTATCAGTAGAATCAGCATTGAAAAGATTAATCTGAACAAGGCCCATCAGTTCAGGTAAGAAATCGCAGGGTGGATTTTCATTCTTTGGGTCGAGGCCAAGAAAATTGTACAGCTTTTTGTCTACCTGAACTCTGCTAGATATTTCCACTACTAGAGAGTTGACTATTTTGCAGCATACATATCTAAAAAAGACACTACATTTATGTGCTGAACGAGCTGAGAGTAGCTGAATTCTGTTGCTGGGGCTTGTTGGGAGTTAATTATCAACTGCTTTTCCTTCTGGTGAATTCTGCACAATCTACTCCTTTCCTAAGACCTACCTGAACCAGGAGAACATTATACCCAGTAATAGCAATATTGTGGATGATGAGCTGAGAAAGAATTAGCTACTCTCAGCAATGCAGGATTATTTTGAGGGACATATGATAAAGAATGCTCTCTATGTTCAGAGTTAGAACTGTTGGAATCAGAATGCTTATCAAAACATATGATTTTTCACTTAGGTTATTTAGGTTTTTATTGGGCAGGTGGTTTTATATGAGTATTCTCTTATAAAAGTAAACGAAATGGAAATATGGTTTGCATAATACATGTATATCCCAGATCAAATTGCTTGCCAGCTCCAGGAGGAGGGGAGGTAAAAGAGAGAGGGAAACAGTTTGGATCATGTAACTTTGGAAAATTATGTGGAAATTTATTATTACATGTAATTGATAAAATAAAAGAAAGAAAAGCTTGGAGGGGACAGGGTTGCAGTCTTGTAATGGCTGAAGGTTATGATCAGAGAGAATAATCAAGAATTGTTTTGTTTGATAACTTTTGGGGGAGAATTGGCAGCAGTAGAAGGAAATCAAGGAGTTAGGTTTTAGCTCAGCATATACTAGAGTTTTCTTTCTAGCAATGAAATGACATACCAGGGGGCTGTAGTAGAATTCCATGATTTTGGAGATGATTCAAGTAGAAGCTAGATGATCACTTGTCAGAGATGTCATTGATTGTATTCATTTCCTGGCTAGTATGTTGGAGAAGATCCCCACAAAGTTCTTGCACTGACAAGAACTGTGTTCAAGGTATTTTCTAGGTCTGATGTTCTAGGCTGTAGAGTTCATTATGGCTCTGTGTTTCATTCTTGTTCTAAATTGCATTGCAGGTCAGGTCTAAGTTCCAGGGGGTCCCTTCTAGCTGGGATGCTCTTTTTTGTGCTTTGTTCTAAGGGCACTTATAACTCTAGTAAATGTGAGCTGCCTTACATTTCTATTTACATAGAACAGTGAGTAATTTTAGTTGTTCTATCTCCAGTACCTAGGCTGTGGTCATTCAGCCCTTAACAAATGCTTGTTAAGTTGGATTGATGTTCTGTGTTTTAAGAGCTCTTTAGGGACCTCCCAGCTCTGACATCATTTTGTGCTTTAAGGTGTCCAGCTCAAAGATTCTTTGTTCCTAGCCTTCTTCCCTTCTCACCATCGACATATCTTTTATTTGTTTTTTCCCTGAATCCTCTGTGCCTCTTCCTACCTCCCAACTTTGTTAGCCTTTTTCCCCAGCTGTGATATTACATAAAAAAGTAACTGTTTTAGAGTCTGATCACTTAAAGTTCCAGTCTTGGTTCTGCTTCTTAACTGTCTCTCTTTCTCTCTCCTTCCTTCCCTCCTTCCCTGCCTCCCTCCTCCTTCTTCTGATGTTCTATGAGTTCTGATTTTTGGCGCTCCTCTTGGAGATCAGAGCATCAATTAACTTCCTTGCCTTAATTATTCCATGTGCATGTGTGGCCCTCTCCTCACTCACCTCTCAGAGCGTGCTGGACAGGGGCAATGTCTTGTCTTTCTGTCTTTTGGAGTGCCCAGCCCAGGGCCATACTTAATAGGGGTTCAAGAAATACCTGGTAGTAGGCTCTTTCTTTATTTTATTTTATTTTTTTTTACTTTTTTTTTAAACCCTTAACTTCTGTGGAAAAGTGGTAAGGGTGGGCAATAGGGGTCAAGTGACCTGCCCAGGGTCACACAGCTGGGAAGTGTCTGAGGCCGGATTTGAACCTAGGACCTCCCGTCTCTAGGCCTGATTCTCAATCCACTGAGCTACCCAGCTGCCCCCCTGTAGTAGGCTCTTTTTTTTTTTTTTTTTTTTTAACATTTATTAATAATCATTTTTAACATGATTACATGTTTCATGCTCCTATTTTCCCCTTCACCCCCCCGCACTCCCCCCACCCATGGCCGACGCACTTTTCCACTGGTTTTGTCATGTGTCCTTGATCAAGACCAATTTCCCAATTGTTGGTGGTTGCATTGGTGTGGTAGTTTCGAGTCCACACCCTCAATCATGTCCGCCCCGACCTATGCGTTCAAGCAGTTGCTTTTCTTATATGTTTCCTCTCCTGCAGTCCTTCCTCTGAATGTGGGTAGCGTTCTTTACCATGAATCCCTCAGAATTGTCCTGGGTCATTGCAGTGCTGCTGGTACAGAAGCCCATTACATTCAATTTTACCACAGTATATCAGTCTCTGTGTACAATGTTCTTTTGGCTCTGCTCCTTTCGCTCTGCATCAGTTCCCGGAGGTCTCTCCAGTTCGCCTGGAACTCCTCCAGTTTATTATTCCTTTTAGCACAATAGTATTCCATCACCCGCATATACCACAGTTTGTTCAGCCATTCCTCAATGTAGTAGGCTCTTAATGCCATCTTCCACCTCCTTTGTCTTAGAGGTCAATTTTCAGTTGCCTTGAGAGCCTTTCATTAACCACCCTTATTATCTGCACACACACAAGAAAAGAAAAACTCCTGATCCCAAATCATTGGCCTTGGAATACATTATGACTTTATTTCTGTTTACTTTCTATGTATTCACTTAAAACATTTGCCATGTTTAGCATAGGTTAATTGAATAAAGTAGTAGTCTGATAAGTGAGGAGGTGGGGGGAGGGGGAAGCCTAGTTTGGAATCTTAGATTTGAAACTGGCTATGTGACTTTAGACAAATCAGCTACCTTGGCTGAAGCCCTCAATGTCCTCCTCTTTGCCATGGAGTCAATACACAGACATTGTAATGGCAGGCTGCTATCAGCTGACTTTATTAGGTCCATGGGTAATTAGTACAAGCATATCAATTACATCTTCAGCAAGCAAGCCTTTAAGTAAGCAAGCACCTGCTACCTGTGAATGAGGTACTAAGGATATAAACAGTCCCTAACCTTCAGGGGCTTCCTTTCTATTGAGTGAGAAATAGCACACATGCATAAATACCAAGATAGTACAAGTGACTAGGGGTGAAGAGATGGTGGTAGGCAAGAGGCGCCCTGGTAGTCTGTTAAGTATAAACCAGCACCTTTTATCCGCCCCCCAAATAATTTAATAAGCCCTTTCTGAAATCCTGCCCAGAGGACAGGAGTTGTTTTTGCTTAGTATTGACCTCCATAAATGCATGACTCTTGGAGCTCTGGGGCTGATGATCAAACCAGAGCTTTCTTTAGTCGAATGCCACATCCTGACTCCCTGGGAAAAGGGGGCAAGAGTCTCTCTTGTTGAGCTTCACAAGTTCTCCCTACCACACTGCCTACTCTGAGCTCTTCTGGAGAGTCACTGAGCTTTGTGATTCCTGAACTAATTTCTTGACTGCTCTCGATGCCAGGGCTGTCCATAAAGATTACCTCGAAGGAGAGTTTGAGATTTCTGTGTTTTCTTCCTTCCTTGAGTGAGTCTTCTCCAAGGACCCTTGTCTTTACATTTTTTAATTTCAGCACAGGGTGGCCACTTAATACTTACTGGTTTGAAACTGGGAGATGGAGATTGGGGCAAATGGCACATTTATTTTCATACACATAGGGCTTCTGAAATTTCTCAGTGGTTGAAAAGTATACCCTAGAGCAGGAGGTGGCAATGTATGGCTCTCAAGCCATATCTGCCTCCACCTCCCGACTGGCCAGTCCGGGAAGAGCCCCAGGATGTGCCCCAGGGGTCCCTTCAGCCCCCTCCCCATATTCCAGCGCCTTCCCAATTAGGCTTGTTCCATTTATCCTCTGAGGGCTAGGCTTAGAACAGTGGAGAGAAGTTACAGAGGGGCAGATTTTGATAATTTGAACTGTCTCAGTGTGGAATGTGGGTAGAAAGATGGTGAGCTCTTCATCTTTGGAGGTCTCCAAGGACAAACTAGTTGGCTCATCCGTTGTTAGTGAACCTTTAGGGGATATTCCATTTCACATGGGGTAGGGGAAAGACCCACTATCCAGCTTTGAGATTCATTGATTATATGACAGTCACTGGGTGGGGGAAGGGGGTGCTAGTCTTGTTTTATGGCTCTGGGAAACTGAAGTCTTCTCAAGAGTTGGCACTCAGTACTTTCTCTATAAGTACTCCTGCATCTTCCATCTATCTCTTAGTGAATCTTCTTGTCCCTTTGTCTGCATCAAAACCTGTAGTTGTCTGTTATGTCCAATCCAATCTTCATCAAAGCCTTCATTAATTGAATTTCATCTTTTTCATGTCTTACTGTAGACTCATGGCTTTGCCCTCCCCAGGAACCCTAGCTAGGATCCATTATTTTCATTGAAACTTTCCTTATCTCATTTCTCTGAATTGGTGTATCTCAGGAAGATATACCAGTCTCTTAGCATTTAGAGCTAGAAAAGCTTGACAGATGAGAAAACTGAGGCTTTGATGGCTTTAGTGATTTGCTCAGGTTTATGCAGGTAATATCAGTCAGGTTTTCAATCCAGGTTTCAGAAAGGCTCTAAATTCAATATTCTTTCTAGGATTCCATGATTCCCCCAACTACAGTGTCTCTACCCTTCCCTAACCTAATGCTCCTCTTGTCCTTTGCATTGCCAGTGTGCTGAGAAGTCTCAAGAAGGGAAATTCTCTCTTGCTTATCTGGGGATAAGCCCCATCCAGGGGCCCTATCATGAACCAGAGGCATTCCTCACCTCCATTATCTAGTTAACCTCATACTGTTGGGAGCATATAACTGACAAGTGGCCAGGTGAGGCCTCTTTCCCACTCCCATCAATTCCTTCTCTTGTGGGGGCACAGGAACCTACCCTATCACTCTATGAATGATGAAACCAGATCTGTGGGATGTGAGACTTGTTCACAGTGTGATAAAGCAAGTAGAAAGGTTGGTATTTATCTCAGAGTTAGGTTTTGAATCTGAGTCTTCAGGCTCCAAGTCCACATGTTCTGTATATCTGGAAGGTGGACTTAGTTGCATTGTTTTCAACCTTACCCAGATCCTCCTGGTAGTATTATGTTTAGCTCCGGTTCCATAATTGAGAACCTGGAATATGGCCAGAACAGGTAGACTAAGATGGAGAAGAGACTGCCATCTGTCATTTTCTAGAAACTGGGAATGCTTAAACTGAAGAGAAGCTTTAGAATGAGATTAGAGTCTTTAGACACTGGACCTGGAGAGTTCCAGAGGGCAAAAGGGGGAGGGAAGGTAGAATGGGTAGCAGACAATGTGCCATAAGGGGAAAAGCTGTCCAGTAGCAGAGAACCTTGGAACCTTGGTTCAGATCTTAATTCTGACACTACCTGTGTGGCTGCTGCAAGTCCTCTAACCTTCTTGAGATTCATTTTCAGCATCTGTAAAATGAGGAAATTGAATGGTGCCTAATATTCCATCTGTGACTGGGTGGCCTGGAAAATATCTTTTCAGTCACTGGGCTTTAAGCAGATATTAGGTGACCTCTTGTCTAGAATGTTACAGTAGAGTAGATTTCTGCTCAGATATGAGGTCTCTTACAAATCTGAGGTTCTATTCTTTATGAAAATAACTTATTCTCTCCCTCCTTCCTTTAAACTTCTTGGTAGTTTCTTGGTTTGGAGCCCTATCCAGACCCCTAGACTTCTCCTCAACTTATTTACTTCTGGAAGGTGTGTCAAATTGACACTGATTAAGCCTGTGTATTTATACTCTGTGCAGAAAGCTGTCAGCCTTAGATCTTGCTTTCCCTGTGCCGACCAACCTCCCCAGAGCTTTATTCACCCTTGACTCCAAGGGTCCTTCTGAACTTGTTGCCACTGCCACACAAAGACAGGGAGAAGGACAGACAAAGAAAGGCTTAAATTAAAGTAGCAGTTCCAACACTGATTATCTTGCTGTCCTGTGAAGCGTGGGGCAGCTGGTCCTGCAGGGTTTCTGGCCTCATATCCTAGAAAATTTAGCACCACCCCCACAGCCAGATGGCATGATCTTTACTGCCCTCTGAGAGGAGGACCTCAGAAACAAAGGTGGGGACAGTCCCATGGGCTTTCTGCCCACATCTCTTCCCTAGGATACCGTACATCTATGCCATATTCTAGAAGGAGAGGAGTCCAGACACTGGGTCAGGGTAAAGGAGGTTGTGAGGCCAAGAGTTCACTCCCCAAACTTAACAGCTTTGCTTTAATGGTTCTTGGAGAGAGTTCTGAGAAATACTTTGCCATCTTTCATAAGAACCTTGGGCTAAAGAGTATGACTGACTTAATGTGACATAGCCCCCTTTGGAGATAATTAGGGGTTCCTTTTTACCACCTATTTTTTCTGTTCTTATCTTTTGTTAAAACCCATGCCCTTTGTCTTAGCATTAATTCTAAGAATTAGACTAACAGAGAGAGCAGCAAAGGCTAGGCAATTGGAGTTAAGTGACTTGCCCAAGGTCACACATCTAGGAAATGTCTCAGGCCTGATTTGTGTCTAGGGGCTCTTGGCACCAGCTCTGGCTCTCTATCTGCTGTGCTACTTAGTTGTACATTAGTACCTATTTTTAAAACATAATTTCTGGATTTGTTCCAAAGAAAAGGAAATCAGTTAAACAAAAACGTGAACAGTGTTTTAATGGAATGCAACATCTCACATCCATAAACATCAGCCAATCTTCTCTGGGGCTTAAAGCAGTTGTAATGCATGATTCATTTTATTCATTTCATGACCATTCTTTTAATCATTGACGTTGCCTCCATTCTTGAAGAACTCATTAGATGATCTGCCCAAGTTGTCTTTTTAAATTTTTTTGCCCCTCAGACCCACCCATGTATACATTTTTCTCCCTGTTGGAGATCCAAACATATAACCTCCTTTTTGAATCCAACAGTTCTGTCAAGACTACTGGATAGGCCATATTCTGAATACACTTTTTAAAAGGTGTCCACCAAGATGGCATCCATCTACTACCAAGAAACACTAAGGGAGGATAGGCATAGGCAGACATGGTCTTGATTCCAAGTATTATACAAGTTTTTTTCATTAAAAGACTTGTGATTGATTAGCTTTTCTTATCCTATTCCAAAGTGGCAGACTTTGGAAAATCACCAGATGAATGGTGGTCCAAAGACTAATAAGAATTGCTCATTCACCTGGCCCTTGAAGCTTATAAATCATGTTGTTCACAACATTGCCTTGTGAACTATTGGACTTTTTTTTAACATATTAAAAAAAACTAAAGTTTTGAGAGATTTTGACTTGCATATGAGGAAATACCTATACCTAGTAAGAGATGGGTCTCCTGAGTCCAGACCCATAGCTCTGCCCACTAGGCCTCCCAAGAACTCAGGTACTTGGCACCTCAACCCTCTTCAAGATCCCCCTCCCACTTGGCTAATAAACCATGACACCAAAAATAGGATATAGGGCTGGAAAGGGGTCTTTAGAGGCTACCTACCATTTAGTCACCTTGTTTGGCAGAGGAAACTGAGGCCCCAAGAGGGGAAGTGATTTGGCCAAAAGTCACATGTGGAGTCAGATTGGCACCTCAGGCAATTTATGTCCATGCTAGTGTTGTTTCTAACACATTGTGCTATAGAGCCTGCTTCCTTCCCAGGCAGGAAGCTGGAAAGAAATTGCCAAAGCATACTGCCCTTACTTTCTCAGTGCAATTTCTGGTGCCCTAATAGCTTTCTTCCTATTCCATGGTCGGTCTGGGGGTCTCAGTCTCATCCTGAGCTTGTTTTTAATTGCTTAGCTTCATAGCCTATTCACTTCTGTGTATATGCTACCACTTGATTCCATACCATTACAGATTTCTGCTCTTAGCTTGGTTCCAGCCCCCAGATCTCATTTATTCCTTAACACATAACAGTATCCCCATCACTCTTCTCCCCCACGTCTACATTCTCAGGCTAGCAAATATTCATTCAATGATATGTAATGGGGTAGAGAGACTTGAGTGGTGATACATCATCCTTGCTTTCAAGGATTTAATAAGTCTAGTGGGAGAGAAGGCATGGCTATATAAGTATAAATATGATATAGGTAAATGTAGCAAAGGGCTGTGATGAGCTATAAGTTGGGGTGAGACGCAATCAAAGAGGGCTTACTTTGAGGAAGAAACGCTTATTGAGCAAGGCCTTGAGGATCTCACTAGGCCAAAGTAGGGCATTCCAAAGTACAGAAATGGGAAAACATAGGAAATGTTTCAGCCTGCTACTTCCTTTATTCCTTCAGCCCTAAACAGTGTTCCCTGTGGGCATGGATGACTCACAATACCCACTTACCCCAGCACACATGGGTCCCTACTTTTGGGTGCACAGAGTATCTGCTTTAGGGCTGAGCCCACCTTGGTAGGGAGTAGTACAGTCCAGGAAAGGAATCTTTACAATGGTCAAGGAGTTGTTGAATAACAAGCTCAAGACCTAGAATTCTTTTGCACTGTATTCATCTCTGTTCCTCCCACCCCATCCTCACCTCATCAAACTGAGCTTAAGTCTGAGACATGGAAGCAAATATGTGATGGATGGATGAATGAATGAATGAATGAATGAACCATTTAGTATGCTATATACTTTCTGCTTTTCAGAGTCCATTCAGTGGCCCTACAAAAAGAATTCAGTAAGACGGAAAATAAAGAGGAAAAAAAGCCCAGAGATGGGAAATCTCTTGCTTAGCCAAGTGATGGCAGAGCTGAGACATTGGAACATCAATATCTTGCCTCCCAGACCAGGGTGCTCTCTAGGTTATACCACATTTGCTATTATTCCAGGAGAGAGTTCTTGGAACATGGGCTCCCAGTGGGTCAAGAACTTTTGTCCATAATACTCTGGCCTCTTTTCTCTTCTTGGACACATACTTGCAACAACTTCAACATAAAGGCAAATGACAGAGTTTGGAGCCCCTTATAAAAAGCTGGTACTTGTTGCTCCCATTGCCTAAGACCATTGATAACCTTGATAGTTGTCCTCCCTAACCGAGAGGAACAGTCTTTTCCCCCTCTCTTTTCCCTTGGACTTGATTATATTTATTTACCTCCTCAAAGTGATATATGGCCAGGAATAAACTGGGGAGTAGGATAGAGAGAAACTTCCTCATTGTAAAGCCTATTAAAACTGGACACCTACTTGAATTCAACTTACTATTTACCTCCCTCCTCAAAGATCTAGGCCAGAAATCCCCTCAGACAATATGAAATCCAGCCCCTCCCTAAATAGGCATGAATTCCTGAAAAGTCTCTAGCCTCCAGTGGAAACTTCCAGGGTTGGGCAAGAGTTCATTATTTTTAAGAAGTTTTTTTCCTTACATCAAAACCAAAGTCTCTCCTTTGCTCCAAACCTGCTTTGTAGGGCCAAAATCAGGCTATAATTGTTCTTCCAGGTGACAGGTATTCAGATCTAAGAATATCCAGGAATAGCTCCTTAGTTGAGTGGAAGCCCCTTGAGGAGGGTACAAGAGTATTTGTATTCCTTGGGCCTAGCAGAGGCTTATCCATCCCATTATCAATCTGATGTTCCTCCAGGTTGGATACTATCCTGAGAATGTGCTTCCCAAATTCTGGTCCCCTTTCCTGTATGTTTTAGGACAAACGACATACTTTTCTAAAGCTCAGATAGTTGTTGAATGAACAAGAATCCTATAGGAGCTCTGTCCTTGATACTGAGGTCTGACATTCTTTAGCCCTTGTCTCTCTAAAATTCCTGAGCCTTGATGATGCATATATCGTGGGGGGGGGGGGGGTGAGCAGTCTGTCTTTCCCATTGCTGTTTCCCTACCCTGAGCCTGAAACCTAGTTTTGAAGGTCTCACTTTTTCCAGTAGACAGACTGGGATGGTCCTGGACAGGGCTCTGGGGATCCCACTATCTATCCCATGTAGGTCTGACTATAAGTCCCACTTTTCCCCCAGTTCTTGCTAGGCAAAATCCTTAGTGCAACACATAATTGGTGTTAATAGTCAGCAGAAATGTATTTACTGTACAGAAAGCTCTGGGCTTGTGAGGTAAAGATAAAAAGCCACATATGCCTTGCTATCCAAAACTAATCAGGATACAAGATAGAATGTGACAAGGACAAAATTTAAGGAAATTGAGGGATGGAGAAAACCACTTCAGTTGGGGATACGACAGAAACTTAATAGAGAAGGTGGCATCTGGGCTGGTCCTTCCAAGGAAAGGAGAAACTTAAGCAGATGGTAATGGAGAGTGGGAGAGAAAATTGGGGAAATGCATTCAAGGCAAGGGGGACAGCATGAGCCAAGCTCTGGCACAGGAAGAATGTAGGCCAGACTTGCGAGAATAGAAGCTGTTAGAATCTTAGAGTAGTTTTGAGTGTGGAGAGAATTTTCTTTTCAAAGAGATCAACTTTTTAGAGGGAGGAGTTAGCTACATTTGGGGATAGCTGAAGTTTCTTCTCCCTGGGGAGAAGTTGCCATTCCCTAGTCATCCCCAGATGAGCTGCCTGGCCAGGAACAAGGCCTTGCTTACATTTTGCCAGAATGAGGTAGGGAAGGGTAATGATGGGGACAGGCTCCCATTTCTTCCTCTCTCACTTTACCATTTACAAATCTCTCCTACAATAGCTATGGGAGTTTTAAAGTAGGCTATATTATTCCCATTTTATGGATTAAAAAAAAACAAACAAACTATGACCTGAGAAGGGAGACCTTTTTTCAGTCCCCTAACACCTAGGGGAAAGCTTTGACCTTAGGCACCCTCCCTCCTGTACCAGAAGCTGGCTCCCTGGGAAATGCCCATTTGGGGGAATTACAAGGTGGGTGATTACTTGTTTCACTTTGGAAAGGCTCCATTAACAGCAAATAAGAATGTCCTCCCAGCTTGATTACCTGCTCTATGTCATATCTGACAATATTCAGAAGATACAGGTGTGGTACAAGGAGAGAACACAACTTGAAGACAGAACATTGGGGTTCAGATTCCAGCTTGGCAACTTATTTAGTGGGACAAGTCTCAGTCTCCCTCTAGATTTGTTTCCTCCTTTGTATAATGTAGAGGGAAGAATTCATTTCAACAAATACTGTCTTAGGCATTGTACTAAGTTCTAGGGATACAGAGGAGCCATGCCTCTTCCCCCCCCCCCCAACCCCCCCCAAAAAAGCCATATCTTTTCCTCAAGGAACTGACATTTACCAAAATGGACTAAATGGTACTAAGGTACTTCACTACTCTAGCCTGTGTAGAGCCACCAGGGTTCCTCATCTGCCCCATTTAGAGATTGACTGAGGCTTGGCCAACCAGTTGCAGTCAGGGCCTGTTCTTCTCTGAGTATGCTCTCACTTCTAACCTTCATTAGCGCTACTCACATTCATCCCCTGCTTTCTTCCCCAGAAGGGAGAGGCTGTGCATGTATGTGCCTCTGAGTTTTCTGAAATGCAGTATTGATTCAACAAACATTAAACTGGTTGTGCAGAGCTAGCCATAATCCCATTCCTTATGGAATTTGTAGTCTAGAAGAGGGGTGATGCACAGCCAACCAGCTATGATAGATGTCCTTATGTGGTCAATGAAAAACGAAGCACTTGGTGAAGCCAGCATTGGCCAAGGTTGAGTGCAGGAGAAGGATGGTACCTTTAAAGGATGACCTTTGAGTTGGGCTGTCTAAGAATTCCACTTGAAGAGGAGAGGAGAAGGAGACACAGACCAAGCTCTGGGAAGGAGGCTTCAGTGATTCCAGGATCTGGAGGAGAGGAATATGGAATTAAGCTTGAAAGGTGTGGAGTAGTGCCACCTGGGGTTGGTGGGGGAGACATCTTGGACTAATTGCTAGAGAAGGCTTTAGAGTAGAAAGGGTTCTGGGCCTGAGGCCAGAAGACTGTGGCTTCTTAGCTTTGTTCCCAGAGGCATATCACTTCATCCTTCTGAACCTCAGTTTCCTCCCTGTAAAATGGAGGATTCATGTTTATCCCTATTGCAGAAGGGCTTGGTGAGGAAAGCATTTTGTAAGCCCCAAAGAGCTTTATAAATGAACTGTTGTTGTGCCAAAGAGAGGAGGGGGATGGAGGCAAGAGGGAGAGTCATTGAAATTGTTCTTCAATGTCTTCGTAAGAAAAAAGTGATCCATGCAATGGAAGAAGAGATCAGTGGTTGGGGAAGTTTGCCAGGCTTTGATTTTAAACTGAATGTTGTATGAATTAGAACCAAGTCAAGATTGATTGACCCCATTACTTTACTTATATTTCCCACATGGAGTGTCTCAGGTTGTGCAGTTCTTGCCAACCATATATTTACAATTAACCATTTCTTTCTCTTTTGTTCAGGAAAGAATCTCTATACAAATGAATACGTAGCTATCAAATTGGTAAGTTCTATGCCCTGGCTTCCCTAATCTCCCCTTGTCTCTTGGCAACTTTGAATTTTTTTTCCCAAAAATTGCTGGTTTAGACCCTGGGGCTTCCCAACCCAAAATCTTCTCCCAATCTCAAACTACAGAAACAACATGAATTTGCTAAATTCTGACCTTCTAGAATTTTTATTCAATTCATCCAGTCCCACATGGGGAAAAGGGAATAAACGAAATCTCAGAAAGGGGCTAAAAAAAATCCAACTCTAGCATTACACAAAAGACAGTGTAGTCTTATCAGCTCCAAGAACAAAGCACATTAAGTATGATGGGTATCTGCGGGAGAGTACACCATGGGCTGGACCAGTTAGGAAAGGTCTCTGAAATAGGTAAAACTGAGAGCTGTTGAACCAGAACTATAAAACCTTCCTAGAATTGTATCTAAGCTGGAATAATAAGGTCATTTGGCTTAGTGAGAGTTTAGTGGACAGGGATATTTTGCTGCTCAAGCAACAGTTGAGTTTGGGCCCCCCACCCCCACCCCACCCCCCGCCAAACATGAGGGCTCAAGTGACCTCCTCTATAGGCCCTAGGATCTTCCCCCTGCAGGCCTAGATATTGAGAAGTATAAAAGCTGGCTTTCTAGAGGTATGGGGAGGTTCAGTGACAAGAGTGGAATATATGCCCACCCCCTACTTTGATGAGCTCCATCAGCAGACTCCTGCCACCACAGGGGTTTCTGTCCACTTAGGAGCTTCCTGGGCTTGCCTCAGCCAACCACAAAGGCTCGTGTGTGTGCACTGAGGATGCCTTTGTTTGGAATCAGAGATAAAACAAACAAGAACATTGGATCTGGAGTTAGATACCCTAAGTTCAAATCTTACCTCTGCTGTTTTGGAGCCATAAACTATTATCAGAGCTGCACTGATCTCTTCTAGTTTTAAATCCTGTGATCTTTGAGGAAGTATCCTCGCTGTCATTTGTAACTTTCAGCATCCCATGAATCTGTCTTTTGCCCACTAGACCCCTGGTTTTTTGTCGGGGAGAGAAAGCATTTTCCTTTAATGGAGGACTTTCTCTTTCTCTCTCTCCTCATCTGTATTCCCTCACCTAGACCTTCTTGTGACTCATAGCACACATTTGTCAGTTGGCCAGGGTCAGGGTTTAGACTCATTTTGGGACTTTGAGCAGAATGAATCCCCTCCATGACTTCATGGAGGTTTTGGGTCCTGAAAAATAGAATGCCAGACTTGGAAGAGACCAGAGAACATGGAATGTCAGAACACAGAATATCTGAAATGGGAAAGGCCCATAGGTTGGAAAATCATAAAATTTTAGGCCCAAGATCTTAAAGCTCATCAAGTCCAACACACTGCATTTCATTGACAGAACCAGTATTAGAACCCAGAACTCTTTCTCTTTTGTTGTGCGTCAAGAAAAGTTCTAAAACCCATGGTGGCAAGTAGAGACAATTTTATATCTCAGATCTGTCTGAGAAATTAGTTTACATTAATGTTTAGTGACCTTCACAAATAGGACCAAGGCCATGAGTTCTACTCCATTCCCTTGGCACATCCTGGACCATTGGCCCTAGGCAACTACATCCCAAAGATAGAACCTCTGCCATAAGTTCAGGCTTTGGCAGCAAGGGATTAGGAGAACCATTTCTATGGAGTTGGAATGGGAGGAGATCAGCAGGTGGTCCTGCCCATTGCTTAGAGGCAGATGCAAGTGCCAGAAATCAGAGATCCCCTATTGGCCCCAACCCTTTTGTAAGTTCTCCCCTTCATTAAATGGGTTTTTAATGGAGTTACCTTCTTGAGAGTCTCACTGGATCCAGGCTACCCTGAAAGCTAACCTCTTTGCTTCTTCCATTGGATTTCTTGAATCCAAGATGCCAGTGACCAGACTCATTGTGACTATATCATACTGTGGATATGTACAGGATTTTTATTCTGACCTGAGTGATGGTGGCAAGTTGAGATGCTCTAGACCAGAGTAAGAACCAGTCTTCCTGGTAAAAGATGCAGTCAGACCCATCCATTTCATTAATTGCTGTTTCTGCATCTTGTTCTTTTTCTCCTCCTATCCCTCCCCTCTAAAGGAACCTATAAAGTCCAGAGCCCCACAACTACATTTGGAATACCGGTTTTACAAACAACTGGGCAATACAGGTAAGATTGTGAACTCTGAGACAGAATTCTCACAGGTACCAGGGGAATCAATGACGGTATTGAAGAGGCAATATTCTAGTCTGAGAGGCAAGAGATTGAGTGAGCAATCCCAGCACACCTATATGATCTTGGGTGAGTCTTTTGTCTCTTGTTTGTTTCCCACTTTCAGTGATAGAGTTAGACTATAATCCCTAAGATCCTTTCCAGCTTTGATAAGTCAGGTTTGGCGTCCCAAGTCTTTTTGCCTAGGCTGCTATCTGGACTAAGGACAATGACTACCTCTTACTAGATTCCAAGTTTTTTTACAAACCAAATACAAGAGTAAGAAGGGGTAACTCATGAGATGTTGGGTTAGTTGGAGAAGACTTTCTCCTGTAAGATAAAGAATGGTGTCTTTTATGGCTTGGGATGAATTCTGGTCACTGCCCCCAAAACACCCTAGGAACCTACTAGGAAGAAATGCAATTAATAAAGCCAGATTGCTGTTTGCCCCAAATAGTTTCCAAGATCAGTAGAAAGAGCCCCAGACTGAGAGCCGGAGGCCTGGATTTTAATCCTAGCTCTACTACTGACTTATACCTTGGGCAAGTCATTTCTTTCCCAAATCCCCTGCCTTCTGGACTATTCCTATTTTGTGACTTATAGGGACACAAAACCATCTTTTATGAGGAATATGATCAGAGTAGTATTAAGGTGGTAAGAGGAATGGAATTTATGCCATTGGAAGGAACAGGTACATGGGGTGATGACATACTGATCCTCATATATCTGAAGACTTCACAGAAGTCTTATTTTCTCATTTTATAGATGAAACCCAACAAGGTGAAAGGGACCTGGGAGATATCACCTAGCTCCCACAATGGAAATAGGATCTAGAGCTGAAAGGACCATTATAGATCACAGTAATTTCAACTTTTTCCTTTTTGAAGGGAAGTGACTTGCTCAAGGTCATCCAAGTAGCCCTCAGTTACAGAGCCCAGATCCAAGGTTCTACTTCCCCTGTGAGGTCTGTGTTCGTGTCTCTGCTACTCAGCATCAAAACCAATTCTGCCCCACTCTCTTGTCTCTTATAGAAGGGATTCCTCAGGTTTACTACTTTGGCCCTTGTGGGAAATACAATGCCATGGTGCTGGAGTTGCTGGGACCCAGTCTGGAAGATCTATTTGACTTGTGTGACCGGACATTCACCCTGAAAACTGTGCTGATGATTGCTATCCAACTGGTGAGGGCCCAGTGGGAGCACCCCAGGGTGATGGGGGTGGCCTGTAGCCTGGACCTGAGGAGAAGGGGGGGAGAAAGGTCTCTCTGCAGAGTGGAAAAGATGAGGGACTTGTATCTGCCTCTGGAAGCCTGAGGTAGTGCAGAAAATTGGAGAAATGATAGAGGTGAGGAAGATGGGACACGAAATGAAAACACAGAGCTCAGAGAAAGGCAAAAGCCAGCGCGGGTTGCTCAGAGAGAAGTTGAAAAGACCCTGAAGATATATTTGAGGCACTTTGACTTTCTGCCCCAAACCCAGGGACTCCAAGACCTCCTGGTCCTTGCCTCTGGCACCATTTCTCTCCAAGTCATTTTATTTTTCTGATGGTTCTCCGGGGGTTGGAGAAGAGCAGGATTGTCTTCTTGGCTATTGTTCTTAATGTTAGAGATCACCCTCAAGAACTTTTATTCTCCTCAGCTACCCATTGTAGAGATTCCATACATGAATTTACTTCTGGAGGACAAATTAGAATATAGTTCTCACTCTCTCCCATCCCTATTGGTCATTCAACAAATACCAACAAATACTACTCAAGTAGTAGGCCAGTCCAAGAGGCCCCTTTGGGCTAGTCTGGCCACAGGTATCCCTTGTCCAGTTCTATGAATTGTTTGATGTCTTTGCCATCTTCCTCTGGTTGGAGGAGTATTGAAGCAGGGCCTGTCTTGGGCTTCCTGGGTTCTTGGACTAGAGACTTGACAGAGGGTATACAGCAGAGAGGGTCGAGAAGGAGGAGAACAGGGTGGGGGAACAGTAGGCAGGGCAGGCAAGAACCCAGAGAATGTGTGGAGGCTGGACAGTGAGCAGGTCTGGCTCCTACACAATCCACAATCCCCTAGATCACACGGATGGAATATGTCCACACCAAAAGCCTGATATACCGGGATGTGAAGCCAGAGAACTTCTTGGTGGGCCGGCCAGGGACTAAGCGTCAACACACCATTCACATCATTGACTTTGGCCTGGCCAAGGAATATATTGATCCCGAGACCAAAAAGCACATCCCCTACCGCGAGCACAAGAGCCTGACAGGCACAGCACGCTATATGAGCATCAACACGCACTTGGGGAAAGGTAACATCCCAGCCCATCCCTGGGGTCAAGGGAGGGGGAGAGACTCGGGCAGAATCCTATAACACCAAAGAGCAATGTCAGAGAGCCAGGGTTGGTCAAGGGTTCCTCTGGCTGGCGGGCTGGTGACTTCTCTCACAGAGCCCATGAAGTGGGAGAGAACCTAGCACTGCAGAGAAGGGGAAGAGGAGTGGACTGAGGGTGGGCAGGGAAGGCTTTGGGTGGTGTGGAAGTAAACCTGAGGATAGCCCAAATGAGCATATTCCAGTCCCGAAGGAAGAAGACCTGCCCCTACTGGAGAGCACACTTAAGACAAGGGGGTCAGACCAGGAATGCTTGCCTTTTGGTAAAGCCCATGAAAAATAAAATAGCAGATGCGTGGTGTTCAAAGGAACAGAATTAATGGGAGTTTTAATTAGAGGGAACCATATTAGACTTGATTTCCTTGAAGGCACCACCAACCCTGTGGTAGAGAGCTTCCCACATCCACAGCCCAGGGAAGTGCGCTCTCAGTGGGTTCATCCCCTATAGGTAAGGACAAAGGATTGGGGTTAGTTCCATCATCAAGGAGGAATAAGGACATCAGCTTTCAAGGGTTTCCTGCAAGAGAGAGTGGCCATGTTCAGGGTGTGGTGGTTCTCCTTTTGGGACCCAGCAGCCCCAAGTGTCTCTAGCCACAGCAGGAGCTGGTCTCAAGGCCCTTCACTCCTTCAGCATGCAGCAACAAGAGTTCATTCAGTGCCAGTGCAGTACAGTTTAGAGAAGTCTTGGTGGTGCCTTTGCCCCCTGAGCTCACCAGTGCAGATGACCAGGCAGCATTACTAACAGGCAGATTATGGAGGCAGTAGGAGGTGTAAGGAAAGAGAAAGGCCTCTGTCCCAGGGTATCCCCAGAGGCATCAGGAGGCGGGGATTAACTGACTTGTGCTCCTCCTTCAGAGCAGAGTCGGCGGGATGACCTAGAAGCACTAGGCCACATGTTCATGTACTTTCTTCGTGGGAGCCTCCCCTGGCAAGGTCTCAAGGTAAATAGTGACAGAAAATCTCAGAACCAGATAGTGAATTCTTCACATTTTGGTCTGAACAGTAGCTTGCCTCAGCACATGTGTACACGTGCCTTGGTTCACTTTTGCATCATTTGAATTAAATAATTTCTGTTGTGTGTGCTCGGGGCACTTGGGGAAACCCAGCTTCTCTTATGTCAGGACTTCATCTGTAGACCTCATCTGTATTATTGCCACATAAGACCTGAAAGTCAGAAAGGAGTGCTTTTCTATTTATTTACCCCAGGGGGAAAAGCCAAAAGAATCAAGTGCCTTGCATTCAGCCCTTTACACAAGTAGATCACAGTCTGATTTCCTAGTTTAGCCCAAAGCCTGGTAGGCCTGTTAATCCAGCCTTTAGCTTGAGAAGTCAAGAGCAGAGGGCCTCTGGTGTCCCAGCTCAAGTGCATTTTTTCCTTCATTGACAGGAGTAGCAGCCACGGGGACACTTATGTGCCTGAAAAAGGGCCCTTATGGGCAAGAGACCATTTTTCACCATATTAAGTGCATCTGACAGTGTAGTAGGTACCAACTGAAGAGGCTGCCTTGCCTTAGAAAGGATTGCTGTATCAGCTTCTTCTCAGCCTTAGAAACTCATTCTGAATGAGAAATTGGCGGCACCCAAGTCTAAGCAGTCTTGGGATGGAAGAATCCATTAGCTTTTGCTCTGTGGACATAACCTCACCATAGGACTAGACCTGGACAGTGGTACTAAGGTTTGGCCTAATTGGTTTTCTCCTCCAGGCAGACACCCTGAAAGAAAGGTATCAGAAGATCGGAGACACTAAGAGAGCAACACCAATTGAAGTCCTTTGTGAAAACTTCCCTGGTAAGTACCCCTCCTCCCTTCAGCCACATGAGCTCATGGGCTTCAAGCCAAAGGGCCACTTTCCTCCTGCAATGGTATGTCATGCTGTCTGTCCAGAAGAGACTGCCCTGAGTTTGTGGGGAACCTGTAGATCTCCTGGGCCACAGATTCTCCCCATCTTCCTGAACAAAAGTGGCAGGGAGATCCCAGCTTGCTCCATCACGTGTTACAGATTCTCTTTCATCTGAAGTATATATGTTTCAAATCCACCCCTTGTTTGTGCTTCTTTTTGAGAAGCACAAGGTTAAATCTCCAGATTGTCCTGGCTGAGACTTCAAGTCAGATGTGACATTACCTTCAAGAAAGATCCTGATGACTTGGGCAGCTAGCTCAGTTGCAAAATCTCTTTGGATGAGTACTTAGACCTTGAGTGGGTGATGCTTACAAGTCCCTAAGGTGGCCAAGAGATCCACAAGGCCCTGATTTGATCAGGTCAAAAGTCAGCCCAGACTCAATCAGAGCCATCCAGAGTAGGATAGTTTAATGAAAAGGGCAGGCTGCTCACATAGCACTCCTATCCTCCCCCTCATGTCTCTACAGAGGAAATGGCCACTTACCTGCGCTATGTGCGACGGCTGGATTTCTTTGAGAAGCCCGACTATGACTATCTGCGGAAACTCTTCACAGACCTGTTTGACCGCAATGGATTCGTGTTTGATTATGAATACGACTGGGCTGGAAAATCCCTGGTATGATACTTTCCCTGCCCAGAGACCTGCTCCATTTTCATCTTTACTTTTGACCTGAGTGGCTAAGGGAACTGCCCCCGAGGGACTATTTTACTTGGAGAGCACCCATCTGCCCTCCTGCCTTGTCATGGTAGAGATGGGGATCCCAGACATCTGACTCACATCCCCGACCTTCCTCTGTTCTGCCTTCCAGCCAACACCAATTGGCACCGTCCACAGTGAAATCAGTACCCAGCCACTCAACCGGGACAAGTCCCAGGTCTTCCCCAAACACCAGGTAAGGGTGTATTTAGGGGGACTGACATTGCACGCCTCTCCATGGAGGCCCTCAGAGCCCTTCTGTAAGAGTCAATTAAATGAGCATTTATTAAGCACTCACTTTATACAGGGCACTGTGCTAGTAGATGCTGGGGACATAAAAAATAAGAGATGACGAAATCCCTGCCCTGAAGGTCTGTCTATACACAAACTCAAAAAAGTAGGCTCTAGTGTGATGGGGCAAAGGAAAATGCCTAAGATCTGTGGAAGGAAAATGAATGGATGGAGAACTTCATCCTGATCTGTCAGGGAAAGTGAGCATGGAGGCCACAGTCTACAGGAATCCCCTTTGATGGGAGATAGAAGACCCAGCTCATTTGAAGGTCCTGGGTATGAAGAGGTGGGCTGTGGAGTCACAGGAAAGGTCAGTTGAAGCCAGATTTGGAGGAGTCTTAGGACTTAGCATTTTATTTTTCCTAGTAGCAGTAAGAAGTACCAAGAAGTACAGTGGTAGAGTGAAATGGTCAAAGAGGAAGGGATTTTGGCATTGGTGTGAAAAAAGAGGCCTGAAGAGGAAAGGAGTGGGAGAGCAGCTAAATTGGAGGGTGTGACAATAGGCCAGTTGAGAGGGGATGATGATGATGACCTGCATTGGGCTTCTGGTAGTGCGGAGAAGTGAGCCAGTAGTTGCAGTAGCTCGAGAACTGCCCAGATCTCGTGACTTCTTGTGGGAGAAGAGGGTCACAGATGACTCAAGGCTTTGAGCTGGAAGAGAAAGTGGAAGTGCCCAGCATCCGCCATGGCCTTTATTCTCTCTTACTGCCTACTTGGCATTCAAATGCTTACAAACTGTGAGACTATATAAGGAATTTTAGCTCTTTGTGCCTTGGCCCACGCTAAGTTGGGAACTGAGCTCCTTAGTGTAACATCAGGGGCTTCCCACAGTGACATCCAGGATGCAGGGAACAACCTGGAGCTCCCCGAGGAGCTAGAGTAGGTGCTGCTCCCAGGGCTGTTAGCACTCATACTCTCCACCCTCCTCTCTGCTTTCTCCAGGTGATGAGCTCCACCAACGGTGAACTCAACACTGATGACCCCACGGCTGGCCATTCCAACGCCCCCATCACAGCCCCTGCCGAAGTAGAGGTGGCTGACGAGACAAAGTAAGAGGCTGGGCCAGATTCCATCCTCCCTCAGGGTCCAGGCATGTGCCTCGGAGCACTATGCCAGTGGGGTCAGAGATAACATCTAACAAGAATGAGGTAGTCTCTGCCCACAAGGAGTTTACTTTCTGTTGGGGGGGGGCATTTATGAAGCCTCTACCGAACCTCAGGGATACACAGAAGGGCCCTGCCCTCGTGGAGCCCCCAGCCTAATGCATCCCGAGTGAAAGCAGGAGCTTCTAGGGGGATTACAAAAGGATTCTTGCAGGAGGAAGATCTTAACTGAGACTTAAAGGAAGCTGGGGGTGGGGTTGAAGTGTGTTCCATAATCACAGAGAATGTGGAGGGGGGTTGGGGATGGGTGGCAATGTGTAAGAAGCTGAAGAGGTAGAAGAGGACTAGGTTATAAAGGGTACCGAATGCCAAAGAGAGGCTTTTAGAAAATATTCCGTCCTGGAGATGAGATGGAAGAGTCACTGGAGTGTATGGAATCGGGGAGCAGCATGGCCAAACTGGGCTATTTCAAATAGCTCAGGGTCAGATCAGCCCAGAGCAGAAAACTGAAGGCCCAGGGGGGCCAGGGGGCACGAGGGACAGGCCCCCCCAGGAGTAGGCAGGGGTGAAGGAGAGAAGGCTCATTTGTCTGCACAGGACGGGGAGGGTAGGTAGAAAGCCCACTTGGAGCCCGACGATGGTTCTGCTGTGAGGACCGTCTCTTGCGAGAGACAAGGCCCCAGGAGGCAAGTTAGGAGGGTGCCACAGATGTGAGGCATAAAGGTGGACGCTTCTGGGGAGGTGTAGAGAGAAGGAGATGAGGATGCCGAGGTTATGAATCCGGGAGGCCGTAGAAGTGGCGTGGAGTTGGGAGGGACGGGCAGTTTGAAATGCTTTCTAGGCGGGCGGTAAGGCGGGACTGCATGTTCAGGACAGGACGTCTTCAGAGCTCAATTCAGATGAACCTCATAGCAACGCTGAGAGCCAGGGGCTATTGGGATCCAAATTTTACAGATGGGGTAACTGAGGCAAACAGGTCCAATGTGAAATCTCCCGACTGGGGGAGTATAGAGGAAAAAGAAAAAGGGCCCAGGATAGAGAGGGCACATGGTATAGGTGATGGATCAGATAGGTAGGAGGGAAGCAGGAGGCCAGAGCCAAGAAAACTCTTGAGAGAGGAGAGTTTGGAGAAGATGGAAGGTCATGAGGAAATGGGGAGGGGTCAAGAATGTCCTTAGTCAAAGTGGAGGGGGGGAGGCTTTAACCCCGTTTATTGCCAAAGGTAGAGAAGACAGACAAGCAGGAATGGAGGCAGCCGAGAGGGGCCAACCCTGGCAGGAGGGGCGGCTAACGTAGGATCAGGGCATGTTGGGACACAGGACAGGTGGGGGGGGGGCTCTGCTCAAGAAATCTGGAAGGTGGCGCAATGGGGGGCTGGTGTAGGAGCTCACAGCGAAAAGCCCAGGGGCTGGGGAAGCTGGGGGAAGGGAGAGCCCCAGGATTCTTTTTTCTTGGGGAGCAAAAGAGAATCTCAGGAGCCCCTGGGCCAGGGCTATAGGGGGTGTGCAAGAAGCAGTGGGGTTAGGAGGGTGCTTTACTTCTCCCGAGGGTCCGGACCAGGGCTCGGGCATCCCTCCTCAGTGGCTGGGTGGGTGGCAGGGATGCTCCTAGGGAGCAGCCAGGCGGCGCCCTCCACTCGGCTCCTCTGCCCTTCAGGTGCTGCTGTTTCTTCAAGAGGAGGAAGAGGAAATCCACACAGCGGCACAAGTGAGCCTCTGGGGCCCAGGCGGACCGACTGGAGCTCTGTCGTCTCCACCCTTTCTGGCCCCAGAGATCGCAGGTGGCCCCTGCCCGTGGCCCTGCCTCCTGCAGCCGGGCAAGGGGCCGCCAGGAGAGAGGCCGGGAACAGAGAGCCCAGGGAGAGGAAGGGGGACCACTAGCCCCAGCCCCCTCCCCCCTAGGCCCAGGAGTCACCTACTCCAAGCAAGACTTTGGCAGAAATTCCTACATCCGTGTCTCGTCCAGTCCACCTTGAGAGCGTTAACTATTTAAAAACCACACACCGAGGAAGGCACCGAAGCCCACAGAGCAAGCACTTCCCCTCCCGCCCTTCCCCCTCACCTGTCATTTTGAGACTCGCGTGCATCAGGGATCAGCCCCCCCACGCAGACCTTCCATCTCCATGTGCGCACTTAGGTCTAAGGTGAAGCCTGGGAGGCCCTCAGATCTTCCTCCTCAGTTTGACCTTCACCACTTAGTGTTATAAAATCCAGCCTTTTTTTTTTTCCCTTTCAAAAAGGCCGTTTCATCATGGTATGGGGAGGAGAGGAAGCTTCTTTGTTGTTGGGGATTCCCCTGCCCCCTTTATGTCTTTTGTGGGGGCTGGGCTAAGCCTTGTTCCCTGTGCACTTTGACCATCCAGTGATGGGGGGCCAGAAAGTGAGGAGGGAGATGGGGGGGTGGAAATTGATAGCGCTCCCCCCCCCCATGGGGCAGCTGGCAGCCTCAAACCAAAGGGAAGGGGGAGACCAGTCCCCACAGCTGGGAAAGTAAGATGCCATCCCAAGGCCTCAAACTACTCTGAAAATTCTCTTTTTCCCCCCCATCCCCAACTTCCTTTCTCCCCACTCTCCAAATTGGAGCCAAAAATGCTGCACCAAAGCCCTGGGGAATTTGGGTCCCCCCTGGAAGGGTAGATGGGGACCCCAGGGATAGGGCTGCCTGCAGTAGCCAAGGTCCCCTCTCTCACACACTCCCCCCTTGGGGAAAGGCGAGCTCAGCCAGCTGTACCCCAAAATGGTGGAGCGGCCAGGCGAGCAGCCAAGAGGGGTCTCCAATGGGTACTCTGGCCCTCTTTAGTGGCCCTGGGACGAGGCCTAGGGCCCGAGACACCCTTGCCCTTAATGCTGTCCCAAACCCTGACTCTCCCACCCCACCTTGCCATCCATCTTCCTAGTTACTAAAGGCTGTCCAGTGATTCCAGGTCAGCCGTCCTCTTCCTCTCCCCCAGCCCCTGCCAGTGTCCTGGGGACAGCGGCTCCTTTGACCACCCCATCCCCCAAGGTTGCTCTCTAAGAGCTGATGATGCGTACTGGGCCTTTCCCTTTCTCCCCAGCCAGCGCCAAGGACGACAAAACGCCTTAAGACCCCGGCACCCCTCGAAAGGGGGTCCGAGGATGAGTATGTGTGGCAGGGGAGAGGGGTGCACCGGTCACTGGTGGCCACGGCAAACAGACCCCAACCCAAGCGCCCTTTCACCTCCTCCTCCCCAAAGGAAACGGTCCAAGGGAGCATCGGCCCAGTCTGTCCATGAATCTCTGCCTGTCAAGTATCACTTCTTTTGGTCCATGTGTCTGGCTTGGCTGAAAGCAGCAGCTTGAGGCTAGAAGACGCATCCCTGTCACAGACCCGAGTCCCAACGTCAAGATCGATCGTACCTGTGCAGCTCCACGGCAGGCGAGCAAGCGTCCATTGTGAGTTTAGTTACTGCTTTACAAAGTGTACAGAAATGGCATTTACATTTCTCTGATGCTTCCTGGAAGCCATAGAATTTAGGGGCTTTTTTAAAAAAAATAAACAAAAATGAAAAAGAGTACGAGGCCCAGGCCTTTCCTTGCTCGGGCATCACTGGGGGCGCCGGGGGCACATCGGATCCAACTCGGGAGAGCTCTTGGAATGGGAGGCGGGAGGGCAGGGCCTCGGAGAGCCACGCTAGGAAGCTTGTGCTCTTTGCACCGTGCCATCGATGATGCCTGGTTCCAGACTCTGCCCTGGGACTCTCCAGTCAGGACAAGCCTCCCTTAGCCTGGGAAGAGGGGGAGAGGGCCGGGGTGGGGATTCTTGGGTGTATTTTAGACGCCTGGACTTCGATCTCCCCATTTCTCCTAGCGCAGACAGAACAAATAAGAATTAGAGCCCCGACAGGACTGGCACGGCTCTGGTATCAGTTACTGGGTCCCTCCATCCCGCCTGTGTAGAGGGAAGGCCCCGATCTCGCCCCCTTCAGTCAGGGGGCCCGTGTCTGCCTATTTCCAGGCGAAAGAGAGCTATTTTTGCAAATGGCACCTTTTTATGAAAGCCTTTCACGGTCTCCGAAATAATCCTCCGGATAAAAATGTTCTCATTTCACCAGCAGCTGAGCTCAGCCTGCCAACAGCACTCCAAGACCATCAAAGCTCTCGCCACTTGGTAACGTGAAAGCACAGGCCGGGGCTTCGCCTCTCTCCTCCGTACCTGATGGCTTATTGGATGGCGTTTCTCAGCCCACCATCGGGTTCCTTCAGCCACGTAGCCATCCAGGTGAAGGAAGGGGCCTGGGAGAGGCGTGGGCAGGGTCTGAACTCGGAGCCAGGATCCACCATCAGGCCTAGGCCAGGAGCACAGCTTTAGAGGCCGCCCTTGGGCAGAGGCCTGTAGAGGAAGGCACCCCCGCAAGCCGTGGCAATGGCAGGCTGCCCTTTGTCACAGAATGGAGGGAGGCTTCAGAAATAGTCTGTCACAAGATGGGAGAGTGAAAGTGTGCGGAAGGACCGCCGAGCCCCAACGTGGGGGGACGTGGACTCCCTTTTCATGGGCTCCAGGGCATCTGACCACCTAGCAAGAGCCGTTGGGCTTGTGCTTGGCGAGGCCGGCATGAAACAGACTTTGGCCATGGACGAGGATCTAGAACAAACTCCTCCTCCCCGTTTCTGAGGGCTCTCGCCGTGCCTCCCCATCAGGGCTGGGAGTCGTTGCCTCGTCCCCACTCCATCTGCCACCAGGAGCTCTTCTCTGCGGGCCTCCCCCTCACACTCGGGGTCTGCAGCGCCCTGATGCCGGGCCTCTTCCCCAAACCCACTTCTTTACTCAAACGCATCGAGACACAGTCATGTCCGGATCTTGCCATCACCCCAAAGCATTCCGTTTCCGTGTTCATAAACTGACTTCTTTTCTGATAGCCTTTTTATCGTTCTGTCTTTCCTCTGACTGAACCATCCGAGCCCTGCTGCCTTCATTGTGACCTCCAATCTCTTCACCTCGATTCTTTCTTGGCCACATCCCCACATTTACTACACCGACTCCCCATCTTCTTTTGGGGGGAGGGAGATAATAGTTCTTCCCTAGCTCCATGAAATGACAATTTTTAACATTTGGGGTTTTTAATTTTGAGTCTCATTCTCTCCCTTCTTTCCTCCCAATCCCCCTCAGTGAGATGGAAACTGGATACCAATTTTTACATTTGCAAATGATGAAGAAACACTTTTCAACAGTAATCATTTAGTGGAAGAAACCTCAAATCAAAAAAGAATAAAGTGACATCATATGCTTTGGTCTGGATCCCGACTCCCCTCGGTTCATTTCTCTGGAAGCAGATGGCATTTTTGTCATGAGCTCTTTGGCATCATCTTATTGTATTGTGAAGAATAACAAAGTTGTTCCGTCATTCAGTGCACAATAATTACTGTTACTGTGAACAACGTTCTCCTGCTTCTGCTTACTTCATTTTGTATCAGTTTGTCTCAGACTTCTCTTGTCCAGTTTTTTCTTCCTGCTTGTCATTTCTGATACACGATAGTATTCCATTTCAAAACATAGCAAAACTTACTCCGCCTTCACTTTCTTATCTCTTTGGGACACAGACTTAACAGCCCTTCAGGAATAGGTGCAAATTGCTCTCCACATTGGTGCAATCAATTCCCAACTCCCAACAGTATCTCAATTGTCCCATCCTCCAACTTAAAATTTCCTTTTCTGTCATAATACCAATCTGATAGATGTGAGGTGGCACCTCCGAGTTGTCTAAAGTCTCTAATTAATGGTCATTTTAATTACTGAGAACCACCTTTTTATATCCTTTCATCATTTATCAATTAGGGAATGACTCACTTCTCTAGGCATTTAAGAAATGAAGCCTTTATTAGACTTAAAAAGTTTTTTTCACCATTACGGTTACCATGTATTGCCCTCCATCTCAATTTGCCCTCATTTGTGCTACTTGCAGACAGTGTTTTGCTTCTGACCACTGCCTACCCCAGTCTGCCCTTTCTTCTACTATTGCCCCACTTCCTGCTTCTCTTATCGCCTTGTAGAGTACTAACTACTTTCTTGTAGAATAAGATAGATTCCCGATACCCAATTGAGTGTGTATGTTCTTCCCTCTGGCCAATTTCAATGAAAGTAAGGTTCAAGCAGGTCCCTCCCCACCTCCCCCATCTCCTCCATTTGTAAAAGCCCTTTTATGTAATTTACCCTATTTTCTCTCTCCCCCCCTTTTCCCAATGCCCATTTTTTAAAGATACATCCCGTCATTTATATATATAAAAAATGGGCATATATATATATATATATATGTATACAATATATCCCATATATCAAATCACACCCTTGCCATCATCTGTCTGTGTAGACTGTTTAAATGCTTCAATGATAATGCTCTTGGGTAGTTTAACCTTATTGAAAATCTTATCTTGGCTTTTTCCTGTTTACCTTTTTGTGTTTCTCTTGAGTTTTATACTTGTCAAATTTCTATTCAGCTTTGGTCTTTCATCAGAAGTACCTGAAAGTCCCGTCTTTCATTAAATGCTCACTTTTTCCCCTGAAGGATTATATACTGTTTTGATGGACAAGTGATTCTTGCTTACAGTCCTAGTTTCTTTGCCCTCTGGATATTCCATGCTGTCCCATATTTTTAATATAGATTCCGCTGTCTTGTTATCCTGAGAGCAGCTCCATGGTATCTGAATTGTTTCTTTTTTGGCTGCTTACAACCTTTTCTCCTTAACCTGGGAGTTCTGGAATTTGGCTATGTTTTTCCTGAGAGTTTTTAAAATTAGATTCAATACCAAGTATCAATTCCAAGGAAAGAAGAGTGGTAAAGGGCTCAAAGCCACCCCATGGCTCTTGTTCAACTTTTTCTGTTTCTATTTTATCCTCTGGAATATCAGAGCAGTTTTCCTTGATGATTTCTTGAAAGATGGTAGCTAAATTTTTTTGATCGTGGCTTTCAGGGAGTCCAATAATTATTCAATTTCCCCTGGATTTATTTCCCAGATCAGTTATCTTCTATTTTATCATTCTTTTGACTTTGTTTTATTGTTTCTTCATGTCTCAAGGAGTCATCAGCTTCTACTTGCCCAAATCTACTTTTTAAGGAATTCTTTTCTTCAGTTTTTGTACATCTTTTTCATGTGGTCATTTCTTCTCTTCATTAAATTTGTGTTTTTTTAATTACTTTTGTCTTTCAACTTAGAATCAATGCTATGTATTGGGATCAAGGGAGAAGACTGGTGGGGATTAAGTGACTAGCCCAAGGTCATACAGCTAAGCCACACTTGAACCCAGGACCTCCTCCCGTTAGTGTTGGCTCTCAATCCCCTGAGCCTCTTAACATACCCTTATATATGTCTCTTCCATTTGGTCAATTCTGCTTTTTAAGGTTCTCTTTGGTAGATTTTTTTTTTTTAAGGCATTTTCTTTGGTATTTTCTTTTTTTCCATTATTCTCTGTTATTGCTTACATTTCCCAATTTTTCATCTATCTCTTATATTTGATTTAAAATCTTTTGAACTCTAGTAAATTTTTTTGGTCTTGAAACCAATTCATATTTTTCTTCAAGGTTTTGGACATGACAGTCTTGATTTTGTTGCTTTTTTTTTGAGTCTGTGTTTTGGTCTTGCCTGTCATCAAAATAATTTTTGTTTGCTCATTGTCCAGCATTTTTAACATTTAAAAAAAAACTGCGATAGGCGGGCCTGTTCCCATGGGTGACGTTGGCACTATCTCAAGCTTCAAGTTCTTGGGGCAGAGGTCCAAGAGCCACAAGAACTCTCCTGTCCTGGAACTATGGCCAAGGTCTCCCGCTCCCCTGGTGGGTGCTGAGGCTCCTCCTCACCATGGGACTTCCCCAGAGCCAGCAAAGGGACCCTGTAATGTTCTGGCACTCTGGGGCCCCACAGGCCCCCCGGCCACCTTTGGTCTTAGCCTGAGAAATTGAAGTTGTTTGGAATGGGATTCGGTCCATGGACCTTCGCCATCCTGGCTCTACGCCTCCTTCCCCATCTCGACCTCTTAATGCCAGGCTTCAGCCGTGGCTTACAGCCGCCACCAGTCCAGCATTTGCTCCTCTTTTAGTGTTGCTACATGAAGATGGGGGGAATGACTGTCTCAGCTGGTTCCCCACGGCGGCACGACTCTCCTTTCACACCTCCCTAATCACACGCTCCCTCATCCCAGCACATTCTCCAGGTCTTTTTAGGTCTCCTCCTCCTCCTCCTGCCACCCCCCTGAGCCAGCCCGTCTGTCCAGCCACCCCGGCTTCTCGGGCCGCTGCCTTCTTTCTCCTCTTCGTCTTTCCATCCTTAAGGCGCTTCTCGTTCGGACCATCCCTCGTCCTTCCTCCCTCGCTCTTCTGCTGTCTCTTTCAGGCCTTCGGAGCCTCCTTAGTGCTGCCACGGGTGCCTCCAAGGACTTGTCCTCCTCGTCAGGCCATCGGCTCTGGCCTCGCTCTGGCCTCCCTCTTGTACTCAAGGGCTCCCCCTCATGATCTGGGATCAAATGTAAAACCTGGTTTGGCGTTTCAAGCTCTCCACAAGCTGCCCCTTCGATGCCAGCCTCCGCCACATTCCTGACACAAGACACTCCACGCCTGGAACGGCCGCCCTCTCCCCTCCTCGGCCCACCGGCTTTCCTCAGTCTTCAGTTAACGATGCTACTGTGGGGACAGCCAGGTGGCTCAGTGGATGGAGAGTCACGCCTAGAGACAGGAGGTCCTGGGATCAAACCTGGCCTCGGACACTTCTTAAGTATGACCCTGGGCCAGTCACTGCACCCCAACTGCCCAGCCCTTGCTGCGCTCTCTGTCTTGGAACCCGTAGGGTAAAGGTAAAAAACAAAGATGGGTTTTTGAAAAAATAAAACTAAATCCCACCTTCACAACTTCTTCCTGGTGGTTTCCCCTCGGCTACCTGATCTCCTTCCTTTGGGGATTCCCTCAGGATTACAGTGAGCTTGTCCATGGCTGCTGGCTCGCCTGGCACGTGGAGGTGTTTACCGGGCAGTACAGCGAGGACAACAGGGCACCCCGGCGGTGAACAGGAGATGCGGAGGGTCGACCCTCGTTTGAAAAGGGAATCTGGATTCCCAGACCATGACGGATTGGGGGGGGGTCCCCGATTACATACACGATGGACACTGAGGCAGCTGCCAGAGTGGAGCCACCACAACAGATCCCAGAGTCTACGGAAGGTAACGGCCAAGACGAAAACCATCAGTAAAAATGGGGATGAAAGGGGTGAACAAAGGACCCCACAGAAGGTTATCCCCAACCCTTGCTGGACAGGACTCACAACCAGAACATGACTCCAGAAGGGAAAAGTTCTGAAAACAGTTGAGGTTTAGGCTGTGGGGCTCCAAAGTCAGCGCACTTCTAGGCTTTTATGTCTACAAACTCTCCTCAGACTTTTCTCACAGGGGTCTTTCAGCATCCTCATTTTGCAGAGAACGCTCATTAGATGGTCACATCACCAATAAGTGCTAGCCAGAGATGTAAGACTTGAACCCCAAGTGTTTTTGATTTTAAGGCCAACGTGTTGTCTATGATGGCAAGTGACTCTTAAAAAGAGCCCAACCAACCCAAAAAGGCAGAGTAGCACCACGAGTAAATGAAGACCCTATCCAGAGAGAGTGTGTCACAAAAATAGAGACTGGGGAGCACTACAGACCTGTGGTGTGGTAGGGATAGGAAATTTGGTTGTCTTGACATCTGACAGCTGGAGAAAGAGCAATATAACTGAACACAGTTTTGGTTTGCCTTAGTGATAAAATGTAAACCTTCAAAAAGGTTAAGGAAATAACAAGGGAATTTAATTCTGATCAACAAAAAAGAAATGGATGCTTCAGTAGAAATGACAGAAACCTGGGCAAGAGGGAATGGGGAGTTAATATTCTAGCCTATAATTTTTTGTAAAAATCCAGACATAGTCTGACATGTACTCTAGAATTTGGGAGGGTGAGAATTCAGAGTAGCAATAAGTGGGATCTTATGACCAGAATTCTATAGGAGGGAGAATTCAAGATAGCAGTAGCACAAATTAGTACAGCAGAATTCCACTAAAAAACTGCAAAAATCTATAAAAAATGCACCAAATAGAATCCGGATGGGAATATGTAAGGGAATTGGGGTCTTGGCACAAGAGATACAAAACCTTGCCCAAACAATAAATTGGACTAAATAGAAGCCAATTACTCTTTAGAGATACATTTTAAAATGAAGTCAAGACTTTTTAAAAATACATAAGTTATCATAGCAAAAATAAATAATCTAGAAAACATATTGAGAATAAAAAATTTAAGAATCAATGGAGTACCTCAAAGCCATGACCAAAACAAAAGCCTAAATATAATTCAAGAAATCTTAAAACTACCCATACCTTTGATCCAGAGAGCAAAAGGGGAGATAAGCAATCTACTGGGAGGAAAGGAAGCAAAGAAAGAAGGAAGAAAATAAACTCCTAACATAGCCAAAATCCAGAATCTCTAATCAAAAGAAAAACTACTGCAAGCATCCAGAAAGAATTCAAATCTTGGGAACTGTGGTCATTAAAAAAAACAGCCATCACTTTAGAGAAGCAGAACACCTGGAATGTGATTATCCCCACAGGCAAAGGATGGAGGCTTATAGTCAAGAATAACAACTAGCAAAACTATAATTCTACATAAAGAGGGAAATTGATCTTAATGAAATAAAAGACTTTGAACATTACTGATGAAAAGCCAAGATTTGCATAGAAACTGAAATCCAGACACAGGAGTTGAGAAAGGTAAAAAATGAACAATCAACAGGATAAACTGCCTAAACGAGATCTAGGGAAATGTGATTCGTGTGTCCCCTCCGAGCCTTCTCAGTGGTCACACAGAGTCTAATCAGACTGAAGGCCTGGGAGTGGTTTTGTTTTAATGATCTTAAGAGTGGAAAGAGAGGAAGAGGAATATGGGGAGAGGTGGATAAGGTCATGGAAAAATTATTTCACAGAATCAGTCTATCTAAACAATCAGGGTAGCAAGGGTGGGAAGGAGCTGATATTCAAATCTCATTCTCACCTGAAATGGGAGGGTGAGGAAAGAATACACACAAGACACTTAACAGAGAAATAGGAGAGAAAGGGGAGAAAAAGAAACGGGGAATTAAAAGGCATATTAAGGGGCAGAGTAGTCCTAAGCAAACAACTCTTAAGGATGTATGGCAATCTGAGAGGGGTCCATTAACTAGACAATGAAAAAATCAGTTAGGGCATATTAATGTGATAGAATGCTATGGAGCTATAATAAACGCTAAAGAGGATGGCTTCAGGAAACTAGAGAAAATTCTGTGAGTTGATGAAGGGTAAAAGAAACAGAACAATTTATACAATGATGTTATATAGATAAATTTGAAAGAGTGGGAGCTCTAGTCAATGTATTGACCATACTCCAGAGGACTGACCAAAACATACTGCTCACCTTAGAGGTGGGCAAACCTGTTTGGTGTGGGTGTGGGTGTGGGTGTAGGTGTTTATTACCTGCATAGATGTGTGTATTTGTAATGATTCTTTTGCTCATCAGAGGTGGAGAAAGAGAAGAGGGATTTATGTTGATTTTAAAATTCTATATTGGGGTGGGGAAGCTAGGTGGCTCAGGGGACACGAGTTCCTGGCTTCAAGTTTAAGCTGACATTTCCTAGCTATGTGACCGTCCGTGGGCAAGTCAATTTAGCCCCCACTGCTTAGCCTTTACCATTCTTCTGTCTTGGAATCAATACTTAGTTATCAACTTTTAAATGGAAGGTAAAGGTTTTTCTAAAAAAATTCTATTAAGGGCGGCCAGACCTATAGAAAAGGGACGGGCAGTTCTCCAATTCCCAGGTTCACAGGGCAGAGTTCTGGAGCTGGAAAGGGCCTTGGAGTACAACTGCCCCATCTGATGGACAAAGGGCTAAGTAACATCCCTAAAGAAAGCAGCCAAACAAGAATTTAAGCCCAACTCTTTTGCCTCCACCAGGCTGAAGAATTGCACTGAAGGGGCTGGATTTTGCTGAATGAACCTATGACAAACACTCAAGTCATGGGAGAAATAAATCTCAGAAAACAGCTGAAGCCTTGAATGTAAGCTCTCTTTGTAGGGAAAGAACTCTCTGCCTTTGTGTCCCCAGTGCCTAACCTAGCGGCATTTGGTGAATGAGTGAGCCAGTGCCTGAAGTGTGGGTGTACAACCCCCTCTTCATTAAACTCTATTTTACTGTTTTGCTGTTGCTGTTTAGTTGTTTTAGTCATGTCTAACTCTTGTGTGACTCCATTTAGGGTTTCTTTGGGCAGAGATACGGAGGGCTTTGATATTTCCTCATTCAGTTTATTTTACTGATGAGGAAACTGAGTCAAACAGGGTTAAGTGTCTTGCTCAGGGTCATACAGCTTGTGTCTGAGTTCAGATTTGGACTTGGGAATCTGAGTTTTCCTGACTGTAGGCCCAGCACTCTCCACTGAGCTACCTTGCTACCATATTTTAATGCTTATTTTTCCTGTAAGTTAAAACCAAATGATTTTTGCAACTGCAATTACAAAGAAATAAGGGCTGCCTTAAAAGCTCCATGTGAATGCACAGACAATTCACCGACTGTCGTGTTTTCCAAATACAAACACCTAAAATGGAAGCAAAAGCAAGTGAGAACGAGCACACAGAGCTTCAATAGGCAGGAGTGGCCAAGAGAACGCCCTGACATGGGGCCAATCATGAAGGCAAGAACAAAGCCAGGGGCTGCTGCACAGGATGGGTGGAAGAAGTGAGGGACAATAGGGGCTACGCCACGATTCAGATGGATTTTGATGCTTTAAAAAAAAACACAAAAAAAAAAAACCCAGAAAAAAGAATGATCTTTGGACTGAGGAAGTGGAAATGGTCAGCAAGGAGCCGAAACCAAACGCAGGCTACAGAAGCTCCTCGAAGGAGGACTGAGGTCAAGTCATTATGCCTGGAAAAAGGACATCCTCGGGTGAGGAGAGCAGGCCGGGCTGATGGCTGAGCCCCTGCAACAATGTCTGAGAGACTGAAGGATGGGAAAGGCAAAGACGTCAGTATTCTGGTTTTGGATAAAAACAATGTTGGTAAATTTGTCGTCTCCAGGCTTAATTTTTGATTACTGGCAAAATCTAGCATGAATGATTGGAAGTTAGAGAAGGAAACCGGCGGCTAGAAGCGCCTGCCCCGTGCCAGGCCCTGCGCTAAACCACTTCACAAACACGCTCTCATTCGATCCTCAGAACAGTCCTAGGAGGTAGGCCTTGGCACAGTCATTTTATAAGTGGAGGCCCTTTTAGGCAGGCAGAGAAATGATTTGTCCGGAGCACACGATAGGAAGTACTTGGGATCAGCTGTGACCTCGGGCCTCCTGACAGCAGGTCCAGCGTCCTATTCCCTCCCCGGGTCCCCAGCTTCCAAGTTAGGCCGGCCCTAGCTGACCAGGCAGCCATGCAGCCTTGGGTTTAGGTCTGGCAGAAGGATCCATCCCCCAAGTGGTCATTAAGGTTTCTCCTGGGGGACCCACTGGCCTCTTCTAGGCCTTGAGCCTACTGAGCTTGGCTCCCCAGTTCAGAGGAAGCACTAAGCTAGCAGGGACAGTCAGTACACTAGACGGGCATGTGCAGGAAAGAGTAGTAAATCTGGGGTCCAACCCTGTACTCTTGGGCAAGTCCAGCACTCACATGGGTCAGCTTCTGGTCCTGGCCAAGAGCCAAAGATCCAGGGCCAAATCGAACAGATAAGTATGAAGGCCTATACTTAGACGGAAAAAGGGCAATTTCCCAAGGAGAGTAGGTGAGCTGTGGCCGCCACACAAGGGGCCGAGGGTTTCAGCGGACCAAGAGCTTCACGACAGTCATTCTGGGAGAGAATCCAGAAAGGAAGTGATCTTGGGGCTGCCCTGAGAGGGGCTGCGATCACAAGGAGGCGACTCCTCGGGGAAGGAGGGGAGGAAGGCAAGGCGGGGGCGAGGGGAGAAGGAGGCATTCCCCATTCCCATTAAAAACAGGAGGAACATCAGTGATTCCTGAACCCGGACGAGGGTCAGAACCAAACACACACGAGGCTTCTAAAAATGAACTAACCATGGCTTGAGATGAAGAAGGGTTGGCCGTTTAGCTCTGCTGAGATCATCAGTGCCAACCCAGTGATGGGGGAGATATTCTCAGGCAATCCTCATGCGCTTCTCAAGCTCTCAGCCCACAAATACTTCAATTGTCTAGTGAGAAAATAAATTAAATTAACAAACCATTTCATGATACTTTGCTATGTTAAAAAAAACCAAACCTCCTGCTTACATACACCTGAACGGATTACAGATTAGAGGCCGCATCCCATCCAAAGGCAGGGGTGGTTTTGTGCCTATTTCAAACAAGTCAGCACATACTCCAGGTTTCCCTCTGGACCCTCCAAGGACTGGGGTGGGAGATCGCTAAAGTGAAGTGAAGGGGTTTTGGCCCCGTTCTTTCTCGAGCCAGGAGTTCGCTGAAGCTGCTCCCCAAGGAGGCCCCTTCTTCCTCACAGACCCACAATGCCCTCGGGCACCTCAGCACAATGAACGCTGTGTCTCCGAAACATTAAAGACAACCAACCCCATGTCTTTATTGATTACCTATTTACAAGTCACAAAGCTGGCCAAAAGCAGAGTGTTTGAACACTGAATATGAGAAATCATTAGATACATTCATCAATATAGCAATGCTTATGAATCTAGACATTCCCAACTCCAATTCAAGAGTGGACATGATACAAGGAAGTTCTCCCACTTGAGGAGACAGGCATGTTCAGCAATGGGTTACATTCATCCTAGCTACAATGCCCAAACTGCAGAAAGCCATAAGAATGTACATTGCTCAGAAGATGTGTACACATTTATTTTATTTTTTAAAAATCATTTCAATAGGATGGCGTGAGGGATCACACCTTTGCCATGGCTTCTGGGAGGAGGGATTCTGTAGAACAGAAGGAATCACTGAAACAGAAAAACTGTTGGAATGAACACACACACCCAGACACACACAGACAGGCAAATCACCTTCCCATGACAAGTGCTCAGTACAATACCCAAGGAATATCCTGCTTTCTTGGGCAGGGGGATGGGACAAGATGAGAAAGGAAGAGGGCACCAGAGGAAATGGAAGAGGGGAAAGTAGGGAGACCTGATGGCGTCCCTCCAGCACCTTTATACAGAGAACTCCTACATTCAGAAACAATACCAGGTGAAAAACAAAACCAAGGCAAACACTAACAAAAGAGAGCAAATAGAACCTACTTAGCAGACGTTTTCCTTTGGAGCAAGGGGCTAGTGGGCTTGGGTCGTTCACTGCGGAATCTAGCTGACACACCAAATAATTTTGGGTTCCTGACCCAAGAACTAGATCTATGACATGAATATTGGCCAATACCAACACATCACCAGCACACTAAGCCTGGGCCTTAGAGCTTTACTACCTCTGACCAATTAGGTTTTATGGTTTTTGCCCACTACCAGTTTAGTGACTGCCTGGGCAGCAAGGCCGAGCTACGATTCGTGTAGAAGAGAAAGGGGGATCAATATTTCACCCCAATAAGAAAACTGCCCTCAGATACCAAATCCTCAGACCTCGAACAGCAAGGCAGAAGGCAACTTCCTGGCTCTTTGCTGTGAGGGAGGAGGGAGGAGGGCAGGAGGCAGATTAGGGCACATTTAGTGCCCAGAGAGATAAGCCAAAAAAACTAAGTCACACATTCCAACACAGGGTAGCAAGACAGGCCCGTCTCTCTCTCCCTTCTGACACAGGACAGGCTCCCTCAGCAGCTCTAAAGAAAAAAACAAGTGAATGATAAACTCTGGTCTTTTTTGCCCTTTGGGGATCTGAGTAGCATCCTTTAACCAAGATACAAAAAAAAAAGGACAGGGAAGTGGCTCCATGCAATTCTCAAACAAGGAAAATTTGACATTTCTGTGAGTATCCAGTTGTAAATAAGGTTTCAGAGTCAATCCCCTCACGTGCACAAAGTAAAAGGAAAAAGGGACATCCTCACTCTTCTCCGGTAAGAACAAGGCAAAATCAAATGGGTATAAGCTGCCCCCTTCTGTACTGAGAATCTGTCCCAAGCATAAGCCCTTTCAAAAAAGGCTACAGAGAAATTAGCTTCATTAAAGCCGGGGAGAGACTGGCCCAGACAAGCTCAGGCTCCCCTTCTGACTACAGAAGGACTAAGAGGAATGGGAATGACCAAGTACAAAGTCTGTGATGTGTTCCTGAAAGGTTTCCTAAGCCCAGGGCCATCTGTCAAGGAGCCCTCTGGGCTGGGTTGTTTCCTGATCTAGGCTCTGGGCATCTAGGAATCCACACAGGTGCTGGGCACCAGGGAAAACCACACACACACACACACACACACACACACGCACGCACGCACACACACATTCATTCTCATTCTCTCTCACACACACACACACATACACACACATATAATCTCTCTCACACATAAAATAAGAATGAATTCTCTCCCTTCCCCAACCCCATACATACTCCTCCTTATAGGAGAAAGGTAAATCCAAGAATGCATTGCAACGTGCAGGCTACAAAAATAAATGACACAGACAACGGCAGTTTTAGGGGGTAATCTGGGGTGGTCAGGTTAGTTCACCTGACAACTCCTGCCGCTGAAAGGACTTCCTTTTTCTCTCTCAACTGGCTCCCCCCCAAGACACTCTGGGGTCACCACCAAACTTACTGGACACTAACAAAATGGTGCCACTATCTGGACCCAGGAGCAAAGTCGGATGTGGCACCCTGGGATCCCACCTCTGCTCCTCTTCACATGCTATCCCTCACTTACAGATAGATGGTCAGTTAAATTGGTGCCACCTATTAGACATACAGCCTATTGAACATACAGATTGTCTCTAGTTAACAAGGGGCTACAAATGACCCGTGTGCATCCCAGAGCCGACTGACTTTACAAAACAGCTCTCTTCAGACAGTCACTTTGCAACGAAGCAAATTCCACCCTGTCAGGTGTCCCTGGACCCATAGGGCAAATGCTCTTTCCCCTGTGTATGTGTAAGGAGTATGTGGGAGGGAAGGGGAGAAGGAGATGGCAGGGGTCAATATGACCCTCTTTTTTTTTTTTTTTTCTTTTTTCAATCTCTTAAGGGATTGTCTCATTACAGGAAATTTCCCACCTCAACCAAAGTATTTTTTTTCATGCTTCTAATCAACGTAAAAGCATCTACATTCATTACAATTTTTTAAAAATGCTTTTCATGAACTCAGAGGATAAGATAACCACTAAAATGGAGGCAGTCACTAGCCCCATGTGACTATAGTGGATTCCTGTAAACCAGTCTGTGGGGAGAGCGGCAGCGGCATCACTAACACGAGGCAGAAACATGGAGGTGTGTGTTGGGCCAGCCTCGCCCGTTGGCACGGTTGGACTCAGCCAGAGAAGAGGGGGAGAAGGCCCTGGGTGGCCACTCCAGGACAGTCCTGCCAAGCAGGCCATTATGTGTAGAAGATGATCTCTGGGATCTGTCCATCCTCCACCGAGGTGCCATTGTTGTTTCCAGCTGCATAACAGAATGTGAAGCAGGTCTTGGCCCCTGTTGTGGGTGACTCACGGATCACTTTACGCAGGCCTTTGGTGCCATAGTGGGAATCCGGACCCTGGATTAGAAGCCACAGAAAGAAAAGTCTAGATGAATGAAGAGCTTCAGATTGGTTTTCCACTCTGTTGACTGAATTTTACCTATTCCTAACCCCTTCCACCCCACCAGTCTTCTTCCCCCACCCCCATCCGAGGTCAAATGTTACATGGTGCATTTACCATAACCCTTTAGCCGGAAACCTGATTTACAAAGCCCTTTCCTCACAGCCCCTCTCGGGCTAGCTGTATAAGTACTCTAAGGATTTTGTCAGTGGGCCATCTGAAAGCTCCAGAAGGGAAGGGACTGGCCCAAGATTTAAGAGCTTGAAGATGCCAATCAGGAATCCAAGCCAATTTCTAGGTTCCATCTCCAGAGCTATCCATTATGATGAAGAAAAGTAACATGTCTCACCTAAACTTGATATATTTCTTATTTCACACATTTGTTATTGATTCAACACTTGAAGTTCATGTTTACAACATAATTCCTTCCATTTATTTAGCACCTAAATTTTCCCCAAATGTTTTGACATCGATTATCTCATCAGATCCTCACAACACTGAGTTAGGCAGGACAAGGATAATCTTCCTCTGTACAAATGAGGTCACACGGCTGTGGCAGGGCCCTACTGGTGGACTTGACACCAACAAGCACTCACTGTGTTTGACCACGGGCCAGGCAGCGCCTCATCTTGAGGACCAGACTCAGAGCAAGGTCCCAGGGCAGGGTTCAATTCTATTATCCAGCACATGGGACTCAAGGATATCAATAACTCATTAGGAAAGCTGCTGCTGCAACTGGGTAAAAAGATGTTCCAAAGGCATATAAAATGTAACATGGATAGGAACGTGATTTTTAATCTCCAGTCTGTGTTTTGGATTTTCATAGCTCTTTCCTCATAATAAGCCTAAAAGATGGGTGACATATTGATAGCTGAAGAGAGCCTGGGGTTGAAAGAAGCCATGGTTTGGTCCCCAGCAGGGAAGCATTAGCGCTAGACAATGGATCATCATCTTGACTCCATGCCTAAACCCATCCCTAAACATGACCATTTTCCGTGATTACATCTGCTGTTTAAAAAGAACTTTCAATAGTTCGATAGGTATGGCACTGAATAAGTAAATTAATTTAGGTAGGATTGTCATTTTTATTATAGTAGCTCGTCCTACCCATGAGCAATTAACATTTTTCCAGTTGTTTAGATCTAGTTTTATCTGGGTGGAAAGTGTTTTGTAATTGTGTTTGTATAATTCCTATATTTGTCTTGGCAGATAGATTCCCAAATATCTTCTATTGTCTAGGGTGATTTTTAAATGGAGTTTCTCTTTCTAACTCTTGCTGATTTTTGTTGGAAATATATAGAAATGCTGATGATTTATGTGGGTTTATTTTGTATACTGCAACCTTGCTAAAGTTATTACTTCCACTAGCTTATTTAGTTGATTTTCTAGGATTATCTAAGTAGACCATCATATCATCTGCAAAGAGTGATAGTTTAGTTTCCTCACTGCCTACTTTAAACTCTTAAATTTATTTTTCTTCTCTAATTGCTACTGCTGGCATTTCTAGTACAATATTAAATAATAGTGGTGACAATGGGCATCCTTGCTTTACTTCTGATCTTACTGGGAAGGCTTACTTATCTTTATTTTAAATAAATACTACTTATTAATTTGAGGAAAGGCCCCTTTATTCCTATACTTTCTAGTGTTTTTAATAGGAATGAATATTGTATTTTTTCAAAGGCTTTTTCTGCATTTATTGAGATAATCATGTGATTTCTGTTAGTTTGATTATTGATATGTGTGATAAGGAATTTAGGAAAGAAGGTCAGTCGGCAGCAAAGGAGAATGGAACTGGATGCACTTACACAATCAGGGGCAAACCTGTTTAGAATTCTGGAAGCAAGGGGGCTGGGAATTCTAACGGCCAAGCTGAGGAGAGTCGGTTGGAGGCTTGAGGGCTGAAGCCAACTCTGAGACCCAGTTCTGAGCTCCTGGTGATCTCTAACCTTTCCAAAAACCATTCCTGCTCCGTTTCTATCATCAACTTAAAGCTGTTGCCTGATTCATCCCTACTACTGCATATGAAGAGCTAACCTGAGAAAGGAAAAAATTTGAACTGTTTAAGGGAGCCACTTCGACTCCTATTTCCTGAGCTACAAGACATTTAGCAAGAGGATGCATATTTAGAGAGAGCAGTAGAGAGTAGGCTTAGTCTGGCTAAGCAAAAAAGAGTCTTCACTGAGAAGACAGAGGGGATATCAAGGTAGCCATTTTTAGAGACAGGGATTTCTCCTCAACCCACCTACCTAATATCCTTCCCTGATATCTTCCTGATTAAACCCCTATTATTCTAACACACAGTCAGATCTATCCGTATTGGCCTAGGCTGATGGCAACGCCATCCTTGCTCTCAGTCAGTAGAGAGAACAGCCCTGTCAGGCAAGGTCTGCCAAATCCTTGCAACCTGTTAAAATCATCATCACAGGGTCTCTCTCCCACATAACATATGTTCAATTATGTAGATGATTTTTCTAATATTAAACCAGTCTTGCATTCCTAGTATAAATCCCACCTGGTCATAGTGAATAATCCTTTTGATAAATTGCTATAGTCTCTTTGCTAGTATTTTATTTAAGATTTTTGCATCTATGTTCATTAAAGAGATTGGTCTAAGTTTTCTTTCTCTGTTTTTGGTCTTCTTGGCTTAGATATCAGTACCATATTTCTGTCATAAAAAGAATTTGATAAGATTCCTTATTTGCTTATTTTGTCAAATAGTTTATATAGTATTGTAATTAGTTGTTCTTTAAATGTTTGATGGAAATCACTTGTGAATCCATCTGGTCCTAGGGATTTTTTTTCCTGGGGAGTTCATCAATGACTTGTTCAATTTCTTTTTCTGAAATGGGATTAAATATTCTACTTCCTCTTTTGTTAATCTAGGCAATTTGTATTTTTCTAAAACATCCATTTCATCTAGATTGTCATATTCATTGTTACATAATTGGGCAAAATAGCTTCTACTAATTGCCTTAATTTCCTCTTCATTAGAGGTGGAATCCCCCCCATTCATTTTTGATACTGATAATTTGATTCTCTTCTTTCTTTTTTTAATTAACAATACTTTATCTATTTTATTTGGTTTTTTTTTTAAAGAAACAACTCCTAGTCTTCATTAATTCAATAGTTCTTTTAATTTTATTAATTTCTCCTTTGATTTTTAGGATTTCCAATTTACTCTTTATTTGGAGATTTTTAATTTGTTCTTTTTTTTAAACCCTTTGTCGTAGAATCAATACTGTGTATTGGTTCTAAGGCAGAAGAACAGTAAAGGCTAAGCAATGGGGGTTTGTGGGAATCCAATAAGAGAATAGATAAAAATCTGAGACTCCTCTTTTGACCCTTTTTTGTGATCTTTGTGATTTCTTGTTGAAAAGTATTGTGGCCTTATTGAAAAGCTTTAAGTTTCTAGCAAACCTGAATTTAAAGGGTTAACACTGTTCCCCTTTGACCAGGAATGCTGCTGTCTGGTAGAGCCAAGGCCAAAACCTTAGCAGGGGCAATTCAACCCTGAGAAAAATATTCCCCAACTTGGCTTTCTGATAAGAACCCAGTCAAAATTCAGCCTTGGCCTTGGTCTGTTCTGAAGCCAATGTTTTGTATTTTGATATGACATAATTTGTAACTTCTGCACATCTGTGAAGTTCTGGGGGGCGTTCTTTTGTGTGAAATGAGTCTTGAAACATATATAATAAACTCCATGCTCCTGGAGCCAGAGCTGGAAGAAGCAGCTATGAGCTAACAGAAAGATCTCCCATGTCCCGTTATTTCCTTACCAACTAAACTGCCCTTATCAGATTATCTGGAGATGATAAAGAGATCTCCAGAGGGGTTAAGTGACTTGCCCTGGGTCACACAGCTAGGCCAGATTTGAACCTAGGACCTCCTGTGTGTAGGTCTGGCTCTCAATCCACTGAGCCACCCAGCTATCCCCAATTTGCTCTTTTTCTAGTTTTTTTTAGTTGCATGTCCAAGTCATTGATCTCCTCTTTATTTTGTTGATATAAATAGGGATATATAATTTCCACTGAGTACTGCTTTGGCTATATCCCATAAATTTTGATATGTAGTCTCCTCATTGCCATTCTCTTCAAAGAAACCAGTAATTGTTTCTATAAATTTGTTCTTTAACCCACCATTTTTGAAGAATTCTATTTAGTTTCCAATTAATTTTAAATTTGCCTCCTCCATGAACCCTTACTAATTTATCACATAACGATCTGAAAAAGTTGCATTTAGGGGCAGCTGGGTAGCTCAGTGGAGTGAGAGTCAGGCCTAGAGACAGGAGGTCCTAGGTTCAAACCCGGCCTCAGCCACTTCCCAGCTGTGTGACCCTGGGCAAGTCACTTGACCCCCATTGCCCACCCTTACCACTCTTCCACCTATGAGACAATACACCGAAAAGTACAAGGGTTTAAAAAAAAGTTGCATTTATTATTTCTGCTTTTCTGCATTTGTTTGTGATATTTTTAAGCCCTAGTACATGGTCAATCTTTGTATATGTACCATGTGCTGCAGCTGAAAAGAAGGTATATTCCTTTTTACCCCTATTCAATTTTCTCTAGATATCTATTAACTCTAATTTTTCTAAAATTTCATTCGCTTCCCTTACTTCTTTCTTATTTTTTTTAATTGATTTATTTAGATCTGATAGGAGAAGGTTGAGGTCTCCCACTAGTATAGTTTTACTATGTTTCCTCCTTACGCTCCTTTAGTTTCTCCTTCAAAAATCTGGATGCTATACTACATATACATATTTATAATGTCTATGTGTAAAAAGATCCCAAGAACAAAGTTTGAGAACCATTGAGATATACATATGCATATATACGTATATATATATATATATACCCATATATTTATGTAAATGTATGTATATTTGTTTACCTCAGTGGTTCTCAAACTTTTTGGTCTCAGGACTCTTTTACAGACTTTAAATTTACTGAGGATTGTCCCACCAAGAACTTAATTACCTATCAATTTTTACTACATTGGAAATTAAAACATTATGCAAATAGTTTTGACCTTATGGATCTCTTGAAAGGACCATAATTTCAGAATCCCTGATCCATTCTTTATCCTGAGACAGAAAGAACAATGTTTTACTTATATACTGATAGAACAGAATGGACTGTGCAAGTTGCAATCTCAGTGAGTAATGAAGTCACACTCTAAGTTACATGGGCAGTTTTTTGTGGTGGTAAAGAATTGGAAATTGAGAGGATTTCCATCCATTGGGGAATGGCTGAACAAACTGTAGTATAGGATAATGATGAAAGACTTATGCTATAAGGAATGATGAACAGGATGATTTCAGAAAAAGTTGGAAAGACCTACACATGAACTGATGCAGAGTGAAATAAGCAGAACCAGGAGAACATTGTACTCAGTAACGATAATATTGTGGAAAGATCAACTGTAAAAAACTTAGGTGCAGCAGGACAATGATTCCGGACAATTCTGAAGGACTTATAACAAAAAATGCTATCTACCTCCAGAGAAAGAACTCCTGGAGATAGAATGCAGATCAAAGCATACTGTTGGGGGCAGCTGGGTGGCTCAGTGGATCGAGAGCCAGGCCTAGAAATGGGAGGGGTCCTAGGTTCAAATCTGGTCTCAGACACTTCCTAGCTGTGTAACCATGGGCAAGTCGCTTAACCCCCATTGCCTAGCCCTTACTACTCTTCTGCCTTGGAGCCAATTCACAGTATTGACTCCAAGACAGAAGGTAAGGGTTTAAAAAAAAATGCATATCGTTTTTCACTTTAGTTTATTTGGGCTTTTTTTTTTTTTTTGGAGTTTTGGTTTTATGAGAGTATTCTCTTAGAAAAAGGAACAATATGGAAATATGTTTTGCATGATAATAAGTGTATAACCCAAATCAAATTTCTTACTAGCTCCAGGAAGAGAGGAGGTTTAAAAGGGAGGGAGATAATTTGGATCTTATAACGTCAGACAATTTATGTAGAAAATTGTTATTACATGTAATTTGTAAAATAAACTATCTTTAACAAAAGTTACATGGGAAGAAAACTAATCTTCATAGATGGCATTTAAAAAAATTAATCTATGGTTATGTGATTAAAGTTCCTTCCCTCCCCTCTTTCGTCCCCCCTCCCAGAGCTGATGAGCAATTCCACTATACATGTTATACATGAGTTTTACATGTTTCATTGTTCAAAATCTATTTCCATATTATTAATATTTGCAATAGAGTGATCATTTAAAGTCAAAATTCCCAATCATATACCCACATAGATAGCATTTCTAAGGCATTTTACAGATTACAAAATGCTTTCCTCACAACAACTTAAGTGGTCTCATTTTAACTTCTGAACGGTTACTTTCCTTGGTTACAATACAGCTTTTTTGGGGGAATCTCTATGCTCTGTATGCTCCTTCTTCTATACACTCTTCTTCCTTGGCTTGTGTGCCTCTCCTTTCTACCTCTCTGACAATTCTCTCCTCAGTCTTCTAAGTCTTTCTGCTAGTTTACCATCAATCCCTAATCTCCTAAGCTTGAGAATTCTACAAAGCTAGTGCTGGGAAATTCTCTTCCTTCCCTCAATGATGTCATATCCTTCTCATGTATTCAATCAACACCTCTACATAGAAGATTCACAAATCTATGTATGTGGCCTTCATCTCTCCAGAACTCTAATATGGCATCCCCACCTGCCTACTGAACACCTCTGATTCAATGCCCTGTTAGCAGTTAAAATTCATCATGTCCAAAACTGACTTCATCTTCTCCCCTAAACACACATCCTCCTCTAAACTTCCCTATTTATGTTAAGGTTACCAACTTTCAAGTCCACCAGATTTGTACCCTTGAGAAAACACCCCAGACTCCTCTCTACCCATACTCCATATCTTGGTAACTCTATATTCATAGTATATCTCACATCTCTCACCTTTTCTAGAGTTCCATGGCAACTGCCCTATATTAGTCCAACGTATCACCATTGTGAATCCTCTAGGCCAGGAAGTTTGCTTCTCCTCAAAGGAGCTTCTCAGAATTCCACAAAGCTATATATCACCCCTTCTGCAGAACAAAGCCTGATTCTCCCCTAATGTGGGGGGCTCTCTTTCTCCTAAAGACTACTTTTATCTGTGTCCATGTGTAGTCCATCATTAAACTATAAACTCCCAGAAAGTGGGAAGTTTTATTTTTGTCCATATCCCCAGCACACAATTCAGAACATTATACAGAGAAAGTGCTATACCAATGTTTACTGAATTAATCCATTTTACACATGAGGAAACAGACCCAGAGAGAAGAAAGTCTCATGCATGATCACACAGCTAGAGGGTGGCAAAGGTGGTAAGAGAGTATACAAACTCTTTTTTTCCCTCCATGGCCTGAGGAAACTCTCTACACACCAGAAGAATGTCTTTGGGATTTCCCCTCTGCCAATATAATGGTGGTCAAATGCCAAAATCTCAAAAATAGGAGTCAGGGTTGGGACCCTCCCCAGAATCACTGTACCTTCAGTGTTGCACATGCCGTGTAGTTAACATTGGGCAGAATCTCCACAGGTTCCTTAAACATGACCCGGAATGTATTAGAGGACCCATCACAGCTGAAGCCAGTGTCATTCTGACCCAGGACCGTGTTGCTGTCAGTGTGAATGATCTGACAAGCAGAAAAGGAGAAAGAATGGATTTTCTGCATGGAAAAGCTCCAAAGGTGAAGCTTGTGAGAAAAACAGAATTGGCATTTTGACCATCTGTCCCCTCTGCTTCTACAGTACAAAAGCTAAGATTATCAACAATTTTACCAACTGATGTTTCAAAATTCGCTAAAGAATTAAAAACCCACTTTTCTTTGGAAAGAGTACACATGCCTCTGTGTTTCTCCATCCATAAAATTAAGGAGTCAGCTTAATCCTGAAGGTCCTCTCCCTTGCATTCAGACTACATAAATACATGTCAGAACTCCAAAAATTCACATTTGCTAATTTTAAAAATTCAAGGGTTTAAATAGCTTCAACACACATTCCTAAAGCAAAGTTCTTTTGATCACAACAATTCTGCGGTAATTAGAACAAAAGAATGATTATTCATATTCTGAAGATAACTGAAATTTGGAGAGCTTATGATAGGATGTAGAAAGTAAGAGCTTCATGCAGGGCTTTGGGGGTACTAGCTAGAAAGTCAATCCCTGATTTTATTTCAGGGGAGGTGATCTGAGACCAAGTAGTTCAAAATAGCAGTTCTAAAGTGAAGCCTATCTTATGTAACTGCACAGTCATACAAAGTACAGATGAAGTAAGACTAATGATACCTGTATGTTGACTTGATAATCCGTTGGTCCATGTATTGATCCATATAATCCAAACCCAACCACAAATATCCTTTTGTTAACTGAGAACCTGAAGAGATGAGAGTTATTAGCCTTTTAAAATATTCTGATATTAAAGAGCCAAGGTCAGAATTGCAAAAGGAAATTAAAAGAGTTCTTACAGTTGAAGAACAGATTCAAAATGAACAGGAAAAAAAATGTTTTTCTTTAATTGTTTACTCATTCATTCGGTTCTGCCTTACTAGAAAGATGGAGTTTGAGTTCAAATAAAATTTTACCCTTTGCTTTATATATTTACATATAATCTATTTACATATTTACTTTTTTTTCAGTTGATGGATAAGCTTATTAATTTATTTTTTTAAATTCTGCCATCAACCAGAGGGATAAACCAAAGGACACCACAACAAAGTCTCTCAGCCTGTAGAGAGCCTGAATTCTGGGCTTAGTACTCTATGAAGTATTTGTTTTGGGAAAATAATTTGCTCTTCAGTCTCTCTAGGACTTATGGAAGATAAAAACCACCCCAATGAGATAGAACAATTGTTCTGGATTAGAAAAGCTTTAGACTTGTATCAAGAGCAAAATAATCTGAAAATGCTTTGTAGCCTCATACAGAGCTGTAAGGTGTAGAGGGGTGTCTGCTTCTTTCACACAAGAAATGTCCTCAGAATGCTATGCTTTTATAGCTCTGTTTTGTTTTGTATTTTTTTTTAATTTTCTGTTTTTAAGTTGTTTTTAAGTTTTCTGTCTCCTACCTTCTCATTTATTCTTCTGGCAATGGTCCCTAGAGGGGATGCTGGATGAAAGGGAGAGAACCATGAAAAAAAAAAAAAAGACTTCAGCCCCTTTCCAAATTTCAGTAGGATTAGCTGCATGTAAGTGCTTATGCATTCATGCAAGGTGAACAAAGGTAACTCTTCAGGAAACTGCAAAGCTTATCTCCAAAACAAAGAGCCATACTTGTAACATCTCTATTCTACGGACATTATGTCCCATGTACCATGGTCATACAAACACGACTGGATGCCTGTCACACACAGAGCCATGGAGAGGCGTCTGGAGGGATAAGCAGGCTAAATATGTAACAAGTGAGGAAATTTAAAGGACTCAGATACTCAAAAAGACTTTTGTCTTTAGTAGATATCATTAGGAGAAGAAGGTGGACTCATCACATGTTAGTGGTGACAAGGGCATGGCCTGAGTCCATGGTGTCTTTGTTAGATAGGAGAAATTGAGAGAGACTTAGAGCATGTGGTCTCCAGCCTGTGGCACATTCATGGGCAACATGGATCAGAAATACAATGATGAACTACAATCTTCCCTGATTGAGGGATATTGTAACTGAGAGGACTTCAGGGCCATCCAAGGACAACACAATAACAAGTGGTAGTTCCTTCAGCAGGAGAAGGGCATGTGTCTCTTTCCCCTGGGTGAAGGTAGAGATTTACACAAGAGCCAGAGTTAAAATCTACACCAAACCACAGGTTCCTCAGTGCTGACAGAACTGAAGCCAACCTGATCCGGTCACTGGTTCCGCTATAGCCCCAGCGGCTCTCCACCTGCTGAAAACGGTTGATGCTACACTCCTTCCCTCGCAGACAGCAGCGTGGTCTGTCGATGAACTCCACTCGGGGCTTTGGGTTCACGGTAAAATGGAGAAACAGGCTGACCACTTCACGGTCAGTGAGAATGCCTGACTGAGCAGGCCCTAGAGCAAAGAACAAATACAGGAAAGGTTCTGCTGACCACCTCCGAGAACCTCGTGAAGTCCTGTGGTAGCTGCCTAACTGGCCAGGACCAGCCCAGGCCTCCCCAGAAACATAAGATCTTTGCCTCTCTCAGCCTGGTCTAGCCTTGGAAATGAAATACACAGATAGGAAACACTTTCAAATTAGCAAAGTGTTTTGGAGCCAGTCATTTCTCTAAAGTACTCAAAACATCAAGACACAGGAAGAGGGATAGGTTAGGAATAGCTCTTTATTTTCCTTTCAAAGGGGTATTAAAATAGATGTCTAATTTACTAGAACAATTTTCCATAGGATTTAAATAAGGGAATTAAAAAAGAAAATTCGATTACCACAAAATCATCTGAGGAATGACCAAAAAAAATAGGCATTTTAATTTGACTTTATGAACAAGTTGGCTTGTCATAGTTACTTGTTCTGGTAATGGTATACTATATATATATATATATACATACATATGTGTCTATAGGGTCAGGAAAGCCTCATTTACCTGGTATCATCAGGGAAAATGTTTCAAGGATGTAAATTTCCTGAATAAGGGAAGAACTATTTTTAATTCTTTTAAAGAGTTTTTCTTTAAAGATAATTTCTGGTGAAAATTTTTCTAAAATGTATTACCTACTCCCCCGTCTTCTCAAACAAGATTCAGAGCAATATGCTCTCCATTCTCAATGCCTCTGGGTCAGCTTTAGGAACAGTAGTTTAGGAGACAATCATAGAAGGAGGTCTTAAGGGTTTCTTGAGCCTATACTGAAGAGCCTCAGACTGCACTGTTTCCCAAGTATAGCTGAGCTACTTTCTACCTTTCATAGCTATTCTACCTCTTGCCTATCTTCCCCTCATTCTTCAACTTCACTGGGTGATCACTCGCCACTTGATCTCTGGGAACCTCAGGTGGACCTTTTAATAAGTGGAAACAACCTGCATGTGGCTCTCCTGGTACTGCTAAGAGGAAAGAGCTTTGTAAACCTTTAATTGCTAGAAATAGGTGATTATGATAGCAAAGGTATAATCTATATCATATTGTTTGCTGCCTTGAGGAGAAGAGATGGAGAGAGGGAAAGAATTTGGATTTTAAAATGTCAGAAAACAAATGTTAAAAATTGTTTCTTTAGGCAATTTGTGTGTGTGTGTATGTGTATATATATATTTGTTTGTTTATTTGTTTGTGTGCATGTATGTATGGTATATGTATGTGTCTGTATATATCCAAACAGAAACTTTGATTAGCTCCTGAGATGCAGTAGTCCAGTACATAGGAAAAGGAAGTGACATGGAGAAGAGGAGATAGAAATGAGACCGTAGAGAGAGGAGGTACTTCTCTGGAGGTCTTTGGCTAGGGGTCTTTCTGCAATTCGGGTGGCTGGGGGTGAAGACACTTTTGTGGGCTGGTAAAATTAGGGTGGTAGGCTAGGAAATAATTTTTTTATTTCCTTCCCTCCTTATTTCTTTCTTAGACTATATTTATATTAAAATTATATTGTTAAAAGCTACTATCATCCTCATGACTTAAGGGTTAATTATTTTGTAAATTGTGACTATAATAATATTTTTTAAATAATGTTATATTTCCAAACCAATTTCTGAATATTACATTTAGCATATTACATTTGGTATAATATTAATTTTTCAATATTACAGAGAAAACTAAAAACTGAAAAAAAAGAAAGAAAGGAAAAAGAAACAGGAGCAATTATTCACTGAATGTATGAATATACCCTGAGACCTAGGCTAGTTATCATGGGGTATGTAAAAAAAGCATAGTGTTCCTCTAAAATACACAGTCTCTCATGGAGATAGAATTTTCCATGGCAAATAATAATTTCAAACAGGATCAAAAAATAATATTTCACACAGTGGGGATACAAGTCTTAAAAGTTAAACACAGATGGTTCACTGAATAATGAGCACTGAAAAGAGAACTCTGATTAGACAGTCAGGAAACTCTGAAAGCCAAAAATATCTGAATTTCATGGGCTCCAGAAAGTAAGTAGGAATGCTTCAAGCTTTGATTAACAATTGTTATATAAAAAGCTTAGACTGCTCTGTGTGTATGTGTAAAACAGAAGTTATAGCTATAGGATATGATGATTATAATACATAAATCTGGAAATTGAAGAGACTCTGAGAGCAAAAGGAAAACACCACCTTGTCAATATGATTCAGATGAATGGCTATAAAGAACTACCCTGACCAGAAACCAACCCCTCCACAACTCTAACATATTCTCTAGATAACGAATCAACCACAGTGTGAGCCCAATATATATGTCCCATTTCATTCAATCCACCAACACTTACCAAGTGCCTGGAATGTGGATTATTAATACCAAAATGTTATGACTATGGCATCAGATGGTTGTGAATCATGGAACATCAGGATTTCAGAAGACTCCTAACTGCAGATGACCCAGAGGGACATGGAAAGATGCACTACTGGCATCGTCAAGCTGCCATATAGTAATGATGATGACCTGCATTTTATAAGTGGCATGAAGCCATGTATGACTAATCAAGGAGATGATGGGTCAGTCATAAAGTGGAGGCAAGGGGTACCAGACGGAAAATTTCTATGCTACACTGGTATGTATGCCCATAACATCACAGAAGACCACTTTCGGAACATAGAGCAAGGCGGCAAGGAATCACAAAGTGTGAAAAAAGGGTGGCACCCAAATCTGTGCTAAACATGACCCCATATTTGGCTCATGGGTCCACTTTAGGACAGAAGCCAGCCTGGAACACCCTCTGCACTCAACCTTGAGGACACTGGTAAGGTGCTAAGGAATATTCCATCTCCAGGATGTTGGGAACCTAACTCTGGGGATATATTTTCACATCTTTCAGAAATAAACCACTTACTAGGAGATTGGTTTAGTAACACTTCCTCCCAGGTCTTCCCATCTTAAAAATTTTTAAGGATCCTACAGATCAAGACCAGTGAATTACCTGCAGCAAATTCTTCAATTGTCATCAGAGGGAAACGAATGAGAGAGAGGGCTTTGCCCAACACTTTCCGCTTATTTTCTGGAGTCACTGGAAGTTGCTGCCGCTGACACTCTGCCTCTGACCAGCGGACCACTGCATTAAATAAACGAACTTCTCGAATGCCCAGGGTATCCCGCTCCAACACAGCAACAAGTGTGTCTAAAACAAAAAACAAGAACTCTGTCACTGAATCAAGTTAATGCCATTTTTGTTGATGTACATTTTGTATATTTACTTATTTTTAATTAAAGAAGTTGGTTCTTTGAGAGAATGAAGATGCTCTGTGTCTTAGAAACACCCCACAACATCTTGGTTAAGGGTGCTTTGCAATAATGTCCTTCACCCATTGTAAACAAACCCCTCATGCTGAGAACATCTGGACTGCAGGGGACAGGAGGTGACCATCTGAATGTGCACTGGAGTTCCCTCAAGTCTTGGTTTGCCAACACCATATGACCTCCTGAAGAGGTAGCAACATTGTCCCCTGCTTGCCTCATTGTCTTTCTGTGGTTATATCAACTAGTTTATGCTTTGAGAAAGGGAATACATACAAAGTCAATGCGTATCTACCCCCAAACCAAAGTTGAGCCAAATTAAGTTCAATTTAGTACCAATAGTCTGGCTCATTAGTGGTACTCGGAGACTATGAGTATGAGTATCTATCTCTACAAACTGTCATAAACTCTTGATTAAAAAACGAATGACAATTTACCTACAAAGTTGTGGACTTTTTGTTTTTTTATTTTTATTTTTTTATAAATTACAAATTGTTATAATTTATTACTGCTTTTTCACCAGCTGATAAAACCCCAGATATACTTGCTTGTGGTCACAGGCAAGTTTAAGAACAAAATCAGGGAAAACACAATTAAAAAAAAAAGAACATAAAGCCCAGCTATCTCAGGAGCTAAAACAATGAGTGCTGGATTTAAAAATCAAGATTTGGGTAGACTCTAACACTGATTGTGAAAATGGCTTTCTGGTACCCTGTCTGAAGTTGATGAGCATGTGTGGGTCACGAAAACATATCTTACACCAGGTCACCAATGGGGCAAAGGTGTTTCAAGAGCCAACATTACCTAAGTCGATGTCTGTGAAACCCTCTGCATTGATGGCATCTGATGTGTTTTTATCTATATTCTCCAAGCACAGGCTGGCCAGCTGGGGTTCATCAAAAAGTCTTGCCTAGCAAAAACAGTAAGAAATAAAGAATTGATGTAGTATATGTTTTATTGATGCGTTTTGTCTTTTAAGCCTCAGTGATTTAAAATCCTACCTTCTCCCATATACTAAAACTTCTGGTGACAAAAAAGAACAATTAAGCAAAACAAAAAAATCTGACAGTGATCACATCTGCCAATATATACAGTATTCTGTCCTAGTAAGCTCCTGCCTCTTTGCCTTGAGGACAGATTGATGTTTCACTAGTAACAGATTTTTTAAAAAAACAGAAATTTATAAATGGCATAACTGCTCCCACAGTTCCAGAGCACAAGCGTTTTACAAATGTTTGACCAATGTATGCATGCCAAGCAGCACTGAACCTCAACAGTAAATCACTCAGGAAAAATAAAATAAGCAAAAAGAAATGTACTTATGCTTTAACTGCCATTTTTAGAAATCATATATTAGATTGGGATGTAGGAAATTATAATAATGCCACACTAGAGGAATGGCTCGAGAAGAAACATTCCTCTCTAGAAATTTAGTTTTGGTTAAATCATGACAATCAATCTTATATAATAATTCTTCTAACTCATTCAGTAATAATCATGATGATATATAGTAGTTTCAATATTTTGACACATTACAGAACACTCTCCTCAGAACGACCCTTTTACAGCAGGTGTTGCAAGTATCAACAAGTATTACAGATAAGGAGACTAACAAGGAATAGTAATTTGGTCTAATGTCACAAGGCCTGCTTTTAAATATCAGCACCAGAATTAAAAGTCATCTTTATGAATCCAAATCCAGGGTTCAATCTACACCATCACACTGCTGTTTCTAGTTTGATCAATGGGCCAGGTTCCCTCCTAAATGGAGCATAAAAAGGCAACAACTAGAATAAACAGAAATGCTCCTGACAGAAGAGCAAACTTGAATGGGCAAAGAGTAAAAGCAGCTTATTCCTAATAGCACTTCCTTGAGAAACGGAGCAGAAGAGCCAGGCTCATACCTTGAGTCCCTTGCTCTTCAGGAAGGTGTGATCAGGTGAAATGGTCTGTGACTCGCTTGTGCTCTTGGTGGAAGGGTAAGGGGAGAGTTAGTGGTGGACACTGATGTGATGGACGTTTGTTGCTAGACAGGTATCTCCTGCTGTCTGATCTATAAAGTGGAATTATTAGATTTTGCCTCCAAAAATCCCTCACTTTCTCTCCCCTCCTAGCAAAAAGCATGACAAAGTAAATGACTTTAACAAGTGAAAAGCAAGGGCTTTTTTGTTGTTTTAAATGGCAGGAGAGAGGAGAGAATATAATTGAGCATCACTTAAAAGAACAGCAAGTCAACACAAATCCAAAGAGCAAAAGAGGAAGGAAAAAAACAATGTCTTCGAGAACTTTAAGTTAAACTGCATACAACGTTCATTTTCCTTTGACAGACCCTTTTCAAGAGTGTACTTACTGAGAATAAAAAAACACAGTATTTGACTTTCAAGAAACCAACAAAACCACTTCTCTTCAACTGAATCAGAAAACGACCTCACTTCAATGTATGGGAAAGAGCTGTAAAACCTTATAACAGTGATGGCGAACCTTTTAGAGACAGAGTGCCCGGCCCTGCCCCAACCCAATTGAGTGCTGTGCCTGAACTTCTCCCCCTAGGAACCAGGTGCCATGCCCCTCTAAGTCCAGGCACACCCTGACCCCCTCCCATACCCCACACAGGGGAGGGAAAAAGTGCTCCCATTGGACTGCTGGATAGAGAAAATGTCATCAGGCACAGTGAAGAGGGGGAGGGGCACAGTTCTGATCCTGTCACTCTGTCTTTCTAGTAACAAACTCTGGGGGGTGCTGGGGGGGAGGTTTGAGTGCCCACAGAGAACACTCTGTATGCCATCTTCGGCACCCATGCCATAGGTTTGCCATCACTGCCTTATAAGATTTTCAGATAACCCTACACTACTCACCTAAAATACCTTCCCTCAAACAGAGAGCTCAATTCTATGGCTTTGATAACGCATTTTTACAGGCTAAAAACTTATTTTGTTTCCAAATAAGTTATTTTCACAACAATGAGTTCTAAAGCTTCTCTATCTATAAAAAGAAGTTGGATTCAGATATCCTAGAACACTGACATCCTGCCATCTATGCCCTATGCTACCTTTTAAGCTCTAACATTCTGCTTTAAAAGCTCCTTTCTATGGGATATACAAAGATAAAAGTCATAGACCTCAAAGATTTTACATTTTATTGGAGCACACATTTAAATATCTAGATGGATACAAAATGAATACAACATACAAAGCAATGTTTGGAGAAATGATGTACTATCAGCTACTGGAATTAGGAAAGACTTCCTACACAGAAGGAAGTACCTGAGCTGAGTCTTGAAGCAAACTAGAGATTTTAAGAGTAAGAGGAATTCTGACCAGATGGGAGTACAGCCAGTTCAAAAGGCTTGGATAAGGAGAATGAAGCTTTGTGCATAAGGAATAGCAGGTAAGCCAGTATTGCTAGACAGCCTGATTAAATTCAACAAATGAGAAAGAGCTAGCCAGGAGCTAATTGGTGGACTAAGACATCATTGTTATACCCAAGTTAAGTGTGCCATTAGAATGTCTGATGTGACATCAAGAATTCCTTATAAGTATTTACCAAACTGGCATTGAGATCTCATACAAGTATGTGAAAATATCTCCATTGAGTTGGATAGCAACAAAATTGATATTCAGTACACACACAAACCAAGGTAAAAACCTCTGTCTTCCAGAGAACGAAGAACCTCCACTACCTAGGTGACTAGAACTCTAAAAGAGACTAATTTGGGTTTGTTGCAATGACTGCTCTGGTACCTTCAGAGATAGTCATGGACCAAGCACTGGCAGCATGGGAAGAGCAGGACTTACAGATTTGCTTAGTCAACTGGGCTCCCTGATGAAAAGAATAACCTGTAAAGGAATGAATCTAGAGCCCAGTGTTAGAAGTGTAGTTTTCTAAGTAATTGTCTCTTGATGGCAGAGGCAGAGTGTATTTGAAACGATTATATATCTGAACAGAATATGCACTCTATCACTGAGATATTGAAGGATATGAATGGACTTTGAATGACTATGACAATTTTTAAAATAGATTTCATATTTTGGACTTGGTTTTAGACATCTTTTGTGCATTTAGCTATTCTAGATTATAATTATGTTCCTCCTGAGATCAAATCTAATGTAGATGCAGTCCTATCACACAATATCTCAATGGTGAAAAATCTTGATGGTTACGATCATTTCTATTCCTTTTTGCTTAGAGCATAATAACACTAGATTTCAAATATCCAGAAAAGAAAGAAAATACTCCTATTAATAGTCCAGGTAAAAGATGAGAAGAGCAGGGACAGGTAGGTGGTTCAGTGGATGGAGAGTCTGCCCTGGAAATGGAAGATACTGGATTCCAATCTGGCCTCAGGCATTTTCCAGCTGTGTGACCCTGGGCAAGGCACTCAACCCCAATTGCCTAAGTTCTTACTGCTCTTCTGTCTTGGAACCAATACTCAGTATCGATTCTAAAACAGAAGATAAGGGTTTAAAAACAAAAATTATTTGGGTCTATACACCTGGAGGGTAACTACATGGGGAAAGGAGTTAATGTTGTACAGCTATGCCTGGAATGGTCTCCCTGCCCCAGCCCCTCGTCTCTGCCTCCTAGTTCCTGACTTCCTTCAAACTCACCTTCCTAGCCACAGAGAGTGAGAGGAAAACAAGTGGAGGAGTCTATTGTAAACGACCTTCTAAAGAAGACTAACCATGAAGGGATAACAACATAATCCAACCAAGAATCTTGTTCTTAACCTCCAAGGAGCCTTCATATATAATAGTATTTATTAAAGAGGAAAAAAACCCAGAACAACTGATTGACACATAGAACAAAAAATATTTAATGTCACTATGTGGACTTCCCACCTCCCCAAACAGGTAGTCTCTTTTTGTTAATTTTTTTAATTCACTTGATAAAAAGAAATGTATGTATAAACTATGTCTTTTGTGTTTCTAATTATTAGTTCTTTCTCTGGAGGTGGACATTCAAGAGTTATTCTTCAAACATTATTTCTGTAACTATATATAATGTTCTCATGGTTCTACTCGGTTTGCTTTTCATAATTTCATGGAAGCATTTCCATGTAAAAAATTATCAACTTAGAGCATAATAGTATTCCATCACAATTATGCCACAATTTGTTCAGCCATTCCCCAATTGATGGGCATCTCCTCAATTTCCACTTCTTTGCCACCACAAAGAGAGCTGCTATAAATATTTTAGAACATATAGGTTCTTCTCCTTTTTCCTTGATCACCTTGGAAAACAGATTCAACAGTGGTATTACTAGGTCTAAGAGTATACACAGTTTTATAATTCTCTGGGGATGATTCAGTCTGCTCTCCAAAACAGCTAGGTAAAAGTGGAATTGCTCATCGGCTCTAGGAGGGGGAAGGGGAGAGGGGAAGGAAAGAAAATGAATCATGTAAACATGGAAAAATATTTTAAACAAAAATTTTTTAGATTAAAAAAACAAAATGGTTAAGTTCATAGTTTCATCAACAGTGTATTAGTTTTTCCACATCCAACATTTGTCATTGTCTTTTTTTTATCATTTTAGTTAATGTAACATGTATGAGATATCTCAAAATTGTTTTTTTTTTGTTATTGTTGTTTGTTTTAACCCCCCCCCCCTTTTTTTAACTAACAACACAGAAGGGCAAGGGCTAGGCAAATGGAGTTAAGTGACTTGCCCAGGGTCATATAGATTCAAAGTGTCTGAGGCCAAATTTGAACCCAGGACCTTTCATCTTCAGGCCTGGCTCTCTATCCACTAAGCCATCTACTGCCCCATAGAATTCTTTTGATTTGTATTTCTCTAAACAGTAATGATTTAGGGGGCAGCTGGGTAGCTCAGTGGATTGAGAGTCAGGCCTAGAGACAGGAGGGTCCTAGGTTTAAATCCAGCCTCAGACACTTCCCAGCTGTGTGACCCTGGGCAAGTCACTTGACCCCATTGCCACCCTTACCACTCTTCCACCAAGGAGCCAATACACAGAAGTTAAGGGTTTAAAAAAAAAACAGTAATGATTTGGAATTTTCCAGGAAAAGATCCTGGAGTGGTTGCCTTTTCCTACCTAGTTTCCTCTATGAATTTGGATGCTAAGGCATCTGGAGCATGTAAGTTTATTACTTATATTGGTTTGCTGTCTATGGTTCCTTTCAGTATAATGCAGTTTCCTTGTTTATCCCTTTTTAATTTTTGAATGTTTATCTTTTCGTTTTGTCAGCATGAATGCAATGCCTGCTTTTTTTGGATTCGTGTAATTTTTTTCCAATCCCCCCATTACTTTACTAAATTATTTAATATATTCACATTTAAAGTTAAAAGAGTCAGGCTTATGTTTTCCTCCATCTCTGTCTAATATTGGATTTTTTCAAGTTATCATATTTTCCCTCTCTTCTGGTAAACACAATACTATGTCTCTTCATTTACTTTAGTTGATCTTGTTTAAAATGGCCCTAATTCTCATTGGCTCTCTTCCCCTTATCTTTATATCTTACTTTCCCTTTCTCTTTGGGGTTTTGCTGATTAATTCCTTTTTCTTTCCTGCTTTTATCTTATTATTTAATTCTTCCCCCTTTTCCCCTCTCAGTCAAGTAGATATCTCCTTCCTCTTTGTTCACTAGTTTTCAAAAGTTCATTTTTTGCACTTTTTTCTAGAGATGATTTCTCTCCCTTTTTGAGTATAGCAGAGCTTCACTCTCTAGTTCATGACTCCTATAATTATCTTTTCTCTGTATTCCTCATGTAATCAAAGCTGGACAATTTCTGCCACTACTTTGTGGATTCTCCCTCTCAGAGTCACCTCTTTCACTCTGCCTCACTTCCAGAAACAGTGACAATTCCTACAGTTAACAAAGTTAATTGCTCCATTGTAGAATCCATGATTCTCCTCTAAGGCCCTAATTATGCATCTTAATATTGATCTATACTCTCCTCCTAGTTACCTTCTTTCCCTATTTGCCTCAAAATCTCCCTGGGTCCATGCTTCTCCTACTCCCACAACTGCCAGTTGCATCCAAGAGTTCCAACTCCCTCCCATCCAAGGTGAGATGAGAGGTCTTTTTCCAGCACCGAAATCCCTCAGATGATACCTAGCACAAGGTCCCATTTCTCTTCACCCATAAGAATAGTAATCAGAGGAACTCACCATCACCATCAAAGCAAGGCCTCTCCTCCACCCCTTTTTACAATCCTCCTCTCCTCACCCACTTCCCTGCCAGCTCTTCTCTTTGAAAGACCACAAGGATAACCTTCCCCTCATTATTAGCTTTCAATTTGACTGGTCACCTCTATCTCTGTTCACCTCCCCTGTGTTTCTGATTTCTGATATGTTCAAAGAAGAAAATAATCTCTTCATATATGGTTTTCTTTCTAAGAAAGTTTCAAAAACCTCTCTGAGGGTAAGGTGTTAAATGTCCATCTTTTTTTAAGCTCAGATTTGCAGGGTAGGTTGCCCTGGGATGCATCATGCTAAGCTCTATTGCTTTTTGGAACATATTGTTCTATATTGCATTTTCTGGTGAGTGCAGAATAATCTTATGCCACTTGAATTTCCCAACCATTATATTTTAAAGTCTTGATCCTGGATCACTTGGCAGAACTTTTTGTTTCTGAATGAAATGATTAAACCTAACCACCATATGTCTTGCAGTTTGCAGCCTTTGGGGTTTTTTTCTGGAGGTGGCCTATGAATTCTTTCAATTGATATTACATTTTCTGTGTTCAGAAATTTTGGAAAATTTTCTTGCATTCTTATGTTCTGATATTTGATGTGATGTTCTTCTGGAATACCTAGTATCCTTAGGCTGTTTCTATGTAACCTATCTTCAAGACCTAAATGTTTGCCTTAGATAGAGAACATATTTTCTTTTAATGTTGTTTTTTGTTTCTCTTCTTCTAGGCTGTCCTTCATTTCTACCCATTTATATTCCCAATCCATTATACTTTCTTTTGTTTCTTTAGTGAGAGTTGCCATTGCTGATTCAAGTTTTTCTATTCCTTTTGTTATTCAAACTAAAATCCTCCTCTCATAATTTTCATTTTTATTTTAAACCACTCTGACACATCATATTGTGGTTCCATGTTCTCAAATTCCACAGAATCCTCTGTCTCATGAAGTTCTGAATGTTTTTGCAGTATGTAGTCAGAGATTCTGAACTCATTTATTAGATCTGAAGGTCATATACTACTCCATTTTCCCTACTGATTTATCTGCTTATCTTCAAGACCTCTGATTTTTCTTACTGAAATCTTTGATAATTCTAGTCATTTTTTCCCTTTCATTGCTCACTTTTCTGACTCCCATACCATTAATGGTGTTTTCTCTAGGGGCTGGATCTCAAAGCACCTCATTCTCACCAGCCTAGGCGTTTGCCCTCAGTATCTTTTGGGAGTACATAATTGGCTCCAGCGTGATGCTAAGCTCTTTACCTCAGGCTTAGTGGAATGCCAAAAACATTCCAGTACCCTATTTCCCATCACATAGTATCCTGGTCCTGTTCCCCCATTCCTCAGTACTCTGGCTCAGCATGGTGCTGTCTCACTGGTGACATTGCATCTTGGGGGTGATTTCTGCCATTTGAAGTTTGAATCTCTGAGGTACTAGGAGGAAAGGGCAGTTAGGGTATGAGGCTGAGCTCTATTTCAAGCCTAGACACATCCTACTCATTTTTTCTGTTCCACTATTCTGCAGAAATCTTTGTAGCACACAACGTTGCTGTTGCAGGGGCTATTAAGGCTTCAGGTAACCTCTGCAGCTTGGGGTACTGATCAACATGACACTGGAAAGAGGGAGAGAAGACTAGAATTGGATTTTGTTTGAAGCCCCTGGGTCAGGTCCTTGAGTCATTTAGTGCAACCCCAATGCTGACAGGATGGTGGGCAGCAGGGGAAAGGGTATTTCATGAGCTAAGCATAGTCATTATTTGTTTATGTTTTTTGTGTTCCTAAATGTTCTTTGGGCTCTGGGTGTCCTAGACTGTGGAGACAGCTGTTGCTTTATCTTTGGTGCATGATTTCTGCTTTAGAAAGGTTTAAGGGGTTTTGAAAATCAGATAAAATGTCTAGTCTTCCACCTTGTTGGTCACATGACCAAGAAGTAAAACCGTAACTTTTACTCTCTAACTGGGTGCTCTACAGAGTAATAAGCAAGTGTGAGAGTTTCTAGTATACTTAAATAAGCCTAATTATAGATGCCACCTGAAAATTTAAATTGCTCCAAAATACAATCCATCTGGTTTGGCAACATAGGAAAATGCAACATACTGATATATTGGTCTCCTCTATATTTTGTTTGCTTTTTTACTCTCTAGAGGCCTATATGGTTAGGACAAAAATAAGAGTTTTTAAAATCAAATTTTATTTTTTTCAATGAATAGAAATCTATTTTCTCTGTCTCCCTCACCTAACCACCTATGCGGGCGGGGGAAGGAACCTCTTGAAACAAGCATGCAAAGCCTCCTAAGCCTATCACTTGTCAGTGAAGAAGCACATAGGACAGTGATGGCAAGCCTTTTAGAGATGGAGTGCCAGGTCCTGCTCCCACACATCCCCAAACTGAGTGCCGTAGCTGCCCTTCCCCCTCCCAGCCATGTGCCATGCTCCTTCCCACTTACCCCACACAGGGGAGGAAGAAAGTATTCTTACTGGGCTGTTGGGCAGAGGAGTGGGTGAAGTGAGAAATGTCCTCAGCAAGTGTAAAAAGGGAGAGGCGAGCAGCTCTGCTCAAGTCCCTCGGCCTTTCTAGTAACTGGGGAGGGGTGTGTGTGTGGCTACAAGCCCACAGCACTCTGTATGCCATCTTTAGCACCCATGCCATCACTGACATAGGATAAAGCATCTTCCATTCTCTGAAATCATGATGGGTCATTGCACTGATTAGAGTTCTCAAATCTTTGAAAGTTATTTGCTGTGAAAGTTATTTGCTGTGACAATACTATTGTTACTATATGCATTTTTCTCCTATTTCTATTCACTCAGGTTTCAATGAAACCATCCCTTTTCATCATTTCTTATGATGCAATGGTATTCCATTACATTTGTATACAATAATTTGTTCAGCCTTACCTCAAGCTATGGGCACCAGTCTTAGTTTCCAGTTCTTTGTGACTACAAAAAGAGCTGCTATAAATATTTTTGTACATGTAGGCCCTTTTCCTCTCAGTGATTTTTTTTTAAAACCGTTACCTTCTGTCTTAGACTCAATACTGTGTATTGGTTCTAGTAAAGAATGGTAAGGGCTAAGCAATGGAGGTTAAGTAACTTGCCGAGGGTCACACAGCTGGGAAGTGTCTGAGGCCAGATTTGGACCCAGAACCTCCCATCTCTAGGCTTGGCTCTCAATCCACTGAGCCATCTCGCTGCCCCCTAGTGATCTTTTTAAGGGATAAGCTTAGTTGTGTTAGTTTAGTGTCTTCGGGCACAGTTTCAATTTGTTTTTCAAAAAAGACCTCTTCACAAGTCCAATGACAGTGCATTAAAATGCATTGTTTCCTACTGCTAGGACAAAACAGTATTTTAGTAAATCACGTCTAATTTTCTCCATCATGAAATTATGAGCAGGCCATTTCTACTAACCATCTTCACATTGAGTTTGTGCTCAAGTAAAAAGGATATGCCTTAATTAAAGCCATCTACATTCTCTTGAGCTCCTTCAGAAAGACCCTTTTTATTCTCGAACAGGTGAGAGGTCAAAGGATATGAACAGAACAGTTCTCAAAGAATTGCAAAATAGGGGGTAGCTGGATGGCTCAGTGGATTGCGAGCCAGGCCTAGAGACAGGAGGTCCCTATGTTCAAATCTGGCCTCAGACACTTCCTAGCTGTGTGACCCTGGGCAAGTCACTTAACCCCCATTGCCTAGCCCTGTAGCAAATAAAATTAATATAGAAGGATATATATAAAAATATTAGGGTTTAAAAAAATTTTTTTAAAGAATTACAAACTATCAACACCATATGAAAGAATGGGACAAATTACTAATAAGAGAAATGTTCAAACTGAAACAATCCTGAGGTTTTACTTCATACTTGGCAAACTGGCAAAAAGACAGGAATAGTCAGTTTGAAGGAATTGTGAAAAAACAAGAACACTAGGACATTGTTGGTGGAGCTGTGAATCAGTACAACCACATTGGAAAGCATAATTTGGAAGAGTGCAAATAACATGACTAAAATATCCATACTCTTGGACTCTGATATTCTACTACTAGGCTTACATCTCAAGAAGACCACTGATAAGAAAAAGGTTCTCTTGCACAGTATACAAAAGTAAATGACCATGGTAATCTAATGTTTGATAAACCCAAGTTTTGGGAGTTAGAGCTCCATATCTGACAAAAATTATTAGGAAAATTGGAAAGCAGTCTAGCAGAAACTGGACATAGACCAGCATATCATACTAAGATAAGGTCGAATTGGGTACATGATTTAAATATAAAGGGTGATAAACAAATTACCCATCCAATTCATGGACAAGGGAAGAGTTTATGGCCAAACAAGAGATAAAGAAGACCATGGGAGTAAAATAGATGATTTTGGTTATGTGAAATTTTAAAGTTTTGGCAGAAACAAAACCAATATAGCCAAAGTTTGAAGGAAAGCAGGAAACTGGTGAAAAAAATTTTACAAGTTTCTCTGATAAAGATCTCATTTCTCAAATATAGAGGGAACAAAGTCAGATTTGTAAAAAAAAAAAATAACAGCCATTCCTCATTTGATAAATGGTCAAAGGATATGAATGGGTAGTTTTCAGAAGAAGAAATAAAAATTCTCATTAATCATATGAAAAAATGTACTAAGTTGCTAATAGAGAAATGGAAATTAAAATAACTCTGAATATCACCTCTCATCTATCAGGCTGGCTAACATGATAGAAAAGGAAAATGGCAAAAGTACTGGAGGTGATATGAAAAAATAGGTAAACTAATGCACTGCTGGTAGAGTGGTGAACTGATCCCTTCATTCTGGAGAACAATTTGGAACTATGCCCAAAGGGCTATAAAACTGCAAACCCTCTGACCCAGCAAAAACTACCACTGGATCTGTATCCCAGAAAGATCAAAGCAAAAGGAAAGGACCTATTTGTACAAAAATATTTATGACAGCTTTTTTTTTTTTGTAACGGCAAAAAATTGAAACTGAGGGGATTTCAATCAATTGAGAAATGTCTGACACATTTTGGTATATTATTGTGATAAAAATATTATTGTGTTAGGAAATGATTGGGGGTGGGTGATCTAGAAATTTTATATGAACCAGTGCAAAATGAAGTAAGTAGCAGCAGAATACTATACACAATAACAGTAATACTGTAATGATGATTAACTGTGAAAGATTTAGCTACTCTAATTAATCAATGATCTGAGGCAGTGATGGGCAAACTATGGGGGCCTCCTGAAATGTTCTATCCAGCCTTGCAGCATTATTCCTAATCTGACGAATACAATGAGTAGGATACAATACAATGAAACTTTGAAAGAGTTGCCTTAGAAACAGACTGACAGATGAGCATTTCCTTTCCTTTGGCCCCCTCTTTAAAAAGTTTGCCCATTACTGATCTAAGACAATACCAAAGAACTCATGATGAAAAATGCTCTCTGCTTCCAGAAAGAACTGACATATTCTGAGTACAGACAAGTATAGTTTTCACTTTCTACTTCTTTTCCTAATATGACTAAACATGGAAATATGTTTTGCATGATTTCACATGAAATGGATATCATTTTGCTTACCTTCTCAATGGGTGATGAAGGGGCTTGAGGGAAGAAGAGAATTTGGAACTCAACATAAAAAATGAATGTTAAAAAAATTAATAAAAGAAAAAGAAAGTTTCCATATGTTCCACAATATTTATATCAGCACTTTTTGTGGTAACAAAAGTTTAGGGGAAAAAAAGATGGACATCTACTGTGGTACATGAACATAAAAGAATATTACTATGCTGTAAGACAGTAGTGTTAAACTCAAATAGAAATGGATTCCTGTAGGCTGTATATTGACTTGGAAACCAAAATTAACACCATCTATGTTGCACTATATTTTATTTATTTTGTTAAGTATTTCCCAATTTCATTTTAATCTACTTTGAACTGCAAATATGGTACTGCTATTGTAAGAAACTAAAAGATGATGAACACAGGGAAATATGGAAAGATTTACATGATTTGATGAAGAATGAAGTAAGCAGAGCCAAGAAAACAATATACATAGACTACTACAGTGTAAATGGAAAGACCATAAAATAATCACAAGTGAATGTTGCAAAATTACAGAGAATAATAAGTTTGGCCCCAAAGAAGAAATATGAGAAGACACTCCTACCCCACACTTCTATGGAGATGTGAGAGGTCCATGAGTATGATATATTGTGTATATTGATCAGTTTTGTTGATTTTTTTATTCTCTTTTTCCTCTGCTTTTTAAGAATATTATTTATTATATGGGATGGCTATCTGAGAGGGAAGAGGGGGAGGGATACTGGGAGAAATTCTGATGGTATAAATAATAAAATATACAAATATATATTTTTAAACATTCCTTTGATCATGATACTACTCTGGCTCAAATATTTATGATCTATTATCTATCACAACAAGTATAAATGCATTTGTCTTTGTTCCAAAGTCCTAAGACCAAAAAGAAGTCAGAGGCAGAGTGATCTAAAGATCTGCTCCTTGGAAATCAGTTTGGGACAGTTACTTACATTAAACATACACTGTTTAGTCAAGTGCTACAGGATATCAAAAGAAATGAGTAGGTTTTAATGCAATATTTCAGATTTAATTTCTTAAAATCTAATACACTAAGAGGAATATAAAGAATTTTCCCTGAAACCATAATTCTGAAACAGAGTAATCATGAACACCTGAGACCTTGTTCTTTCATATAAAGAAATGATTAGATAACATGGGAAGAACAATGAAATGAAAAGCTACAAACCTTAGATTCCAGTTCCACCTCTGATACAAATCCTGAGACTTATTATAAGCTACTTCCCTTTCTCTGAACTTCATCTCTAAAATGAGGGGTAAGACTATGATGAAAGAATGGTGAAGGAGAGTTGAAAAGGAGGAGTAAAGAAGGAAGAGAACTGGAACAAGAAAAGGATAATAATTCAAGGAGGTTCCTTCTAGTTCTGTGACATGAGCTAAATATTTTCATTTAATTTTCATTCTTAGTGTCTTCCATATTAGCTTAAACAGAAACAATAATAAAATCAAGCTCTGGGATAATAGTAGCTTTATACAGTACACATATCCCAGGTTCCTGTGCATGTTAACAGTTAGTGACTATATTATGAATGCATGCACCTCATTTGGGTGTTATCACCTTAATTATACTCCCCATGGCATGTTTTATACCAAAGATTTCCAAGGGATCCTCTAATCTTATATGGTTGGTATTTTTTTTCTATCAACAAAAACTAAAGGATCACCCAATCCTCTAAGAAATAACTACTGTCCCAACAATGTACAGACATTTTAAACTGAAACATCTATTTGTTCTATGTTATAACCTCCTCTATATGATACTTAAGTTGGGTCCTAAGATTTTAGTGAAGGGTTTGGCCTACTGTAAGACAATATAACCCTAATAAAAATGAGTTTTGGGAAGTATGATGAAATAGGAAACGTTTTTATGGGTAGTTTAGGTGTTGTTACCATGCATGGAGTTAGCACCCTAAAACTAAGTATTTTGATGCCTGAGAATGCATTAGACAATGGACTATTTGGATTCAAAATGTGATCAACATTTCTTTCTAGGTATAGAACCAGAACTCAAATCCTCATACTACATAACCAGGACGTCTCCTATAAAGCTCCCTATAAAGAAGAGTACAATTTTAAATTTTATATCATTTCAGTGCTGTAATGATTTTTCCAAAGACATCACATGAAAACTACTTGTGCCAGGCCTAGAGACAGGAGGTCCTAGGTTCAAATATAGCCTCAGACACTTCCTAGCCATGTGACCCTGGGCAAGTCACTTGACCCCCAATGCCTACCCTTACCACTCTTCTGCCTTGGAGCCAAAATACACAGTACTGACTCCAAGATGGAAGGTAAGGGTTTAAAAAAAAAAGAAAAAAGAAAGAAAAAAGAAAACTTGCACCCTCCCTCTCTCCCACTGAACAAATGCAAAGTTCATACTTTGACAATTAAGAATGCTTACAACTATTTCCAAGAACAAACTGCAAATGGGCACATAGTGAAATTTCCATATGACTGAAAATAAAATGTGAATCCAAACATACCTGTGTTAGAAGCATGAAAGCATTATCAGCTCGGAGATTTTTCTTTAGAAATTCCACACAGTGTGCTTCAAGAGCAGGAACAGCATACTTTTTAGCTGTATAAAGTGTGGTCATAACAGTCTCTGGTCCAATCTGAACTTCATCAGAATAAAGAAATCTGAAAGAAGATTAAAAACATCATAGGTCCAGTGAAATAAAACCTGATTTAACTAACAAACACTAAAGTATCTATTATATAACAAGGCCTATTCCTCAAGAAACAATGGCTGCCCTCGTTTACATTTTTTGCAGGAGGGAGACAGTAAAATATATTCAAAGATAATGAAAAAATTATATAACAAAGACATATATATTATATGTATAAATAAAGATGAATAAAAATGTTTTCCTCCCCAGGGATCAGGGTTTACCACCAAATGGAAGGCAGGGGAAGGAAGGTGGCATGAAAGAAACCAGGAATTCCAAGAAATAGAAGAAAAAAAGGAAAGTATTCATATATAGAGGAGACTCTGCAAAAGTAAGGAGCAAAATGTTATGTCAAGGAAAAAACAAATAGGTTAGATCAGTGATGGGCAAACTACAGCCCGTGGGCCAGATGCAGGCCCCTGAAATGTTCTATCTGCCAAGACTATTCCTAATCTGAAGAATACAATGAGTAGGACACAATACAATGAAACTTTGAAGGAGTTGCCTTAGACCAGTGATTCCCAAAGTGGGTGCTACCGCCCCCTGGTGGGTGCGGCAGCGATCCAGGGGGGCAGTGATGGCCACAGGTACATTATCTTTCCTATTAATTGCTTTTAAATTTTTTTAAAAATTAATTTCCAGGGGGCTAAGAAATATTTTTTCTGGAAAAGGGGTGGTAGGCCAAAAAAGTTTGGGAACCATTGCCTTAGACTGAGAGATGAGCATTTCCTTTCCTTTGGCCCCCTCTTTAAAAAGTTTGCCCATCACTGGGTTAGATCATAGACTATGATGAGTGGATTATACTGTGCATCACATCTGGAAATGTACCCTTATGCCAGATTTTTTTTTTTTAAAACCCTTAACTTCTGTGTATTGGCTCATAGGTGGAAGAGTGGTAAGGATGGGCAAGAGGGGTCAAGTGACTTGCCCAGGGTCACACAACTGGGAAGTGTCTGAGGCTGGATTTGAACCTAGGACCTCCAGTCTCTAGGCCTGACTCTCAATCCACTATGCTACCCAGCTGCCCGCTTATGCCAGATCTTAAAGAACTTCAAATGCCAAACAAAGGAGTTTGGATTTTATTCTAGAGGCAATAGGTAACCATTAAATTGTATAATTGGAATCTGAAGTCCAGAACTACAATTCCCAGCACCCCATTCTCCTCACGTTATGTGCTGATGTAGGCAGGATATAAATTTTGTGTAGCCCAGCCTCTCGCTCTCTCTTCCTGAAATTGTGGCTTTTTGGAGAGGCAGAAGAACTTACTCACATGGATTTACTTTGTGTTAGATAATTAGGTTTGAACTTCCATTTCTGCCACTCCTCCAGCTGCTACTGCTTGTGAAAGGGAATCCTTTGTTCTCTGCCTAAATTGAAGTTAAAACTTTAACAATAACTTAAGTACCCCTACTTAGTACTCCAAGATTAGCTCTCTTTTGTCTACCTTTTGATTGAATCAACACAAGCTTGAATTAGGTGGAGGAACTCACAAACCACTTAGTGAGTTCACGCCTTACTTGATGCTAGGTGAGGACAAGCCAGAAACTTAAGAGTTCATACACTCATAAAGGTATAGTTCCAAAGGTGAGAACTCAAACAATTTGGAAACTGTGATTGGCCCCCATGAAAAGGGGCAGGGACAGGAAACCACCATAAAAGCCATGAAAATCCCTGAGGAATCAGTCTGGTGAAGGTGACTCTAGTGAAGAATGTCTCCTGGAGATAGTTTCCGAGAGAACTTCACTGGAGACTGTGGCTTAGACTGCGGCTTGGATTGAGGCAACAACCTTGGATTCTGACTCCTGGATTACTTAGTTGGGTGAGTGAAAACGGCTGACTACTTTCTTAGTTTCCTAAGAGACTAGCTTCCTTCTTGGAGGAAGCCAGTAGTTACTTACCCCTGGCCTTCCTGGCTGAGGACTAGTATAAGTATTTTCTCTAATCTCTCTCACATTTCTCTACCTTGTTGTTTCCCACTCTATTTTTGAAAATAAACTTCTGACTTGAGATATAATAACTCCAGCCAACCACGTTATTTCACATAATTTAAGTTCAACCACTAAATTTAAATCTTACATGCTGCTGTTACTGCCTCCCATGTTTGACCAGCCACTGGCTGGGGGGTCCTTGCAAGCCCCTTTCCGAAGGGCTGGTAAAGTATAAACTCCACTTTCCATTATATTGCTAATAGCTGAGTGCTTGCTACTGCCTTGGAAGCTCAGGTGTTTCTTTTAGGCAACAATTAGCCTCCTAAAGGCTTTTACCAGAGAAGACATTTCCACCCTCTTAACTCCCTGCCCATGTGGCAGCGGAAGCAAGTAACAATCTGGTGGAAGGAAGGGAAGAAAGGTTATTCTTCCAAACACGGAGTAGATTTGCAACCAATTTAATGAGTAGAACTGCAAGCATGGCCCAGTTTCCTGGCTATCTCAAATAGCTCCCATTCCAGAGCTCACAGTTTTGGGATATCTTTTCTTCCTGTTTCTGAACGCACTTGTTCTTGAGATCAGCTTGAGTAATCCTGAGAATCGGGGTCGGGGGGGGGGGGGAGATTCATCTCCTTACACCCCCTTACTATTTTGGCCTGCCCAGTCTCTGTAACATATCCAATATGGGGTTCATCCACACTATGCTCAGTGAGGGTATGGGAGACCCCAGAACTGTGACCAAAGGAATCCAACTAGATGATGATTCTTGAAAGGGGAAAGAACCTTAAAGAGTCTGGAGGTGAATTTTTAGCTTTTCAGACTCCATTGCTGTTTTAGTTTGTTCCCCTCCAAATAGTGAAAAAATCTCTATAATACAGTTATTAGAATTGGAGAAAAGGACTCTTGAATTCAGTGCCTATATCCTGTCACATATATTGTATTTGCTGATTGTTTTAAAATTTAGGTTTTTTTTAGTTCACATATTGATCTAATATATTCTGTTACACTGAATCATTTTAAGTTGCTATGTTTTGGCCATTAGCTATATGTGCTATTACATTGTCTTTATTTGTACCTCCCGCTATGACTAACTGGAGAAAATACCATTGTAAAAGCCCATAGTCAACTTGGACAAACAGTTTTCCATGGCAAAACTATAGGTCCTTATGGATGCTGGGTTTGCCACCAGATCCATATAGGTCACATGTTGCCTAAAAGGCCTTTTATTCCCTTTTGCCTTTGCTAATTGTCGCAAAGATGATGATGGATGGACTCCATAAAACTGGTTACAACCTGTATACAATCTTTAGAGAAATTAATGACCTCAAAATTTAAATTTAAATCACTTCATAAGTGATTTTTCAGGATATCTAGGAGCACCACTACCTCTGACTGATCATTTGCCCTTTAAGGTGTTTGTAACAAAAGGTAAGGGTCCATTTAGTAGTTGAAGTGAAGTTGTATTCCCCACCTCCTCATTTATTAAAAATGTAATGGATGAGACATCAGAAGTGATTTTCACTATTATAGTCCTCGCCTCCACATTGCAATGGATGGGACATATAAAGACATGCCTTTTATGGCTGTTACAGTCTCATAACAGAGAAGGGAGGTTTCCCAAGGGGCTTGGTTACCATGTGATGGGTTATAATCTCATTCTAAAGGTAGGAAGGTTTTCCCAGGGGACTTTGTAACCACTAGATGGATTTTTTATATTTATAACTCTTCAGCTTACTCTACCCTTCCACCAGAATGATCTAGATTCTTGGTGACATTTTAGACCCAAAAGGTTTTTATCAGCAGTACAGAAGGTTTTTTGTTGGTGGTGGTTTTTTCCTGGGCTCCTCTGCCACATTTTGGAATGATAACTCTAATAGACTTTGTTAAAACTATCTCAGCCAAGGTTGGAAGATTGGCTAGATCTGGAGAACTTGTGACAAATATCCATGAGCTTCAAAGGGTTTTTTTGTGTTGTTGTTTTTTTTTTTTAATGTCACACAGCAATTCATGTGAATCCTATATGATAATGAGTTTGTTTGCTATTGTCATTAAATGGGCTCTTGTGATTTAGGGGATTTTGGTACTTCTTTGAATGTGCATTACCTGTTATACTACTGTTTTAAAAGCTATTACTTGGTGAAAACACTGTAGATCAGTGATTCCCAAAGTGGGAGCTACCGCCCCCGGTGGGTGCTGCAGCAATCCAGGGAGGTGGTGATGGCCACAGGTCCATTTATCTTTCCTATTAATTGCTATTAAAATTTAAAAACAATTAATTTCCAGGGGGCTAAGTAATATTTTTTCTGGAAAGAGGGCAGTAGGCCAAAAAAGTTTGGGAACCACTGCTGTAGATCATGGCCAGGTTAAAAAGGAAATGGATCTCATTTTTGGGTAAGAAATCTTTGTATTACACTTCTCCTTGGAAAACACAGTGTGTCACTGATTGTGAACTATATAGTTTGTTTTTATTATCGTTTTTCTTTGTAGGTACAATAGAATATTTGAGTTTTCTTCTTTCTCTCGTTTTTTGTACTTGAAGCACCTGTTACCAGTATTTGTTTTTTGATTTTGCATTAATATAAATTGACAATATCTATTAGCCCTAATATTAATGCATACCCAAACTCTTTAGACTATGGCAACCTGCCACTGATTGTTAAAAATATCATGGGACTTTGATTTATGATTGTATCTGATTCCAGGAGAAGGGATCACAAAAAAGCCATTATACAGTGCCAAGAAGCACAAGGTCAAGGAGATCAACCAATCCTGGTGGGATTGATGAGAATCTGCGCCAAGACAGAGGGCTTGTTTGGGGGCTCAAGGAAGCGGCTGTTTGACAATGTCAGACAAAGGATTTCTCCATGCCAGGTTCAGACAAAGTACCTCGGGCTTAGCTATAATTCTGGCTCCCCTATCCCTAAGAGTGAAGGTAAAATCAGACCAGGGAATGATGTTTCCCACTTGCTGCAGAAATCTAGTTCCTTTTCTGTCTTTCATACTGTGGCAATTTTCTGTGATTCTGGCTGATGAATGGGTAAGTGCACATTGCTGCAATGGTCCTACATACTTGTGGGACATAAATCACTTTATTAGGTCTTGATTCTAGGACCTGTTATGGGCTTATTCTTGCTTACTCAGAATTTTTATATACTATTTAATCTTGGTTTTTTTTCTTCTATTTTTTTTTATGTTTGATTTCCTTTTAACAATTGACTCACATACTTCATAACTCAACTATGTATCTCAAGGTGATCCATGTGTTTGTCAACACACTCCTCAGAGGGGATTGTGTAATCCTTATAAAATTCTAGATATATAAAAATTTTTCTTGTTTGAGAGTAATTTTAGGATAAGAAACTTGCTATCTTCCCAAATCAAGAAAGTGAACTTTTTGGAAAAGGTATAATATACCATGGAGATGCCTGTTGAAACCTCACACTGCATCAAAATATCCAGAATGAACTTTGGGATGTAGTAAAATTGAATATGGGGGGTTGAACACATTTTGAATATATACTCTTATGACAAAGGGAACTGCCCCCAATTGGCTTTTTGTCAATGCACTTAGCAATCATTAGTTTTGTTCTCTTTCTTTTATTTCCCTCTTATCCTCACATTGCTGTAATTTCCTGTGTTAGTGGAAATTTGGGGTTCATTTGAGTTTTAAATATTTAGATATATGACAAACTTCCTGTGGATGTTTAGTTGGAAATGTAATTCTCAATTTTTCTGATAACCTACCAAGCCACGCAACTCTTTGTAGTTTTGGGTTTTGCTCTTTCTCTTTTCCCTGTTCTCCCCAGCCCCATGGCTGCCTTTCAGGGAAAGGGGAAAGTGGCTTTAAATGCCGTGTTTTTGCAGATAGCAGCAGTTTGTTTTTGCCTGCCACTTACTTCGAAAACTGCTTCAGCCAGTTTGAGCCTCTCCTGCCAGACCCTCCCTGGGTTCCTAGTTTTTTCCTGCCACCCAGTGCCGACCCCAGCTCCTGCTAGGCTGTTCCAATGACCGATTCTTGCTGCTGCCTCAGCCGTTCCTGCCGACGCTGAACCCATACCTCCCGAAGGCCAGTTTCCTGCCTTGCTGCTACTGCTTCTGCCCGCCACCTGTCCTGCTCCCTGCCCTCCCCCACTGTCTCCGCCACTTAATGCTGATCCCAGAGACTGCTGCCACTGCTTAAGACTTGGGAAGTATGCAAAACCCTCACTTCTCTCTCATTGCTTGCTTCCTCGTAGACATTAATGACTTTTAACCTGAAGGGAGCTTCTACTCCACTACCACCTCTACGAGGTTTTTTCTAAGCCCTCCACATGGGATCTCCAACCTGTAGTTTTTTCTAGCCCCTACCCCAGTTGGCTTCCACATGGGCCCTAGCTTTTACTCTTCAAACAGGAAGTAGAATGGCAAGCACTGGCCGCATGGCCTATTTCAAACTATTCCTTGCGATTATCTTGCCTGAAACTCAGGGGAAAAATTCACCCCCGTACATACACTAGGCCTGCCCAAGACTTTGAACTATATACCCTTATGGAGTCATCCACACTGTGCTCAAGTGCAGAGCTCAGTTAGAAGGAACTTGAATTGGACCAGAGGTGGATTTTAAAACCTCAGAACTGAATGCATTTTGTTTCTGTTTAAAAAAAAAGTCTCTGTATCTTATTGTATTTTGCTGATTAGCTTTGTGAATTAATTTTGTTGTTTTGTTGATTTTTCTGTTGCACTGAATCATTTTAAGCTAATGAAGTTTTGGCTGCTAGATTAATTCTGTTTATTATTTTACTGTAACTCTCAAATAGTGAACAAATCTATTAGAATTGGTAAAAAAAATGTTTTTGACTACATAGCTTGTAATCTGTTCCTCATATTGTATTTCCTGATTTTTTAAGGTTTCATTTTTTTTAAGTTTACCTGTATTAATCCAATTCTGTTATCTGTACCATTTATGAACATTGTAAACATTTTAAGTTGTAAAAAAGCCCATAAGCCTTATGTATATTGAATTTGTCATCTCAACTATAGGATCACATGTCTTAAGTTTTTATTCTATCTTGATAATTGTGTACAACCTTGGAGATTTTAATGCCTTGAGAATTTAAATTATAATTTTACCAGAGGTCTTTAGAATTGACTTTAGATACCTAGTACCCTTCTGTATAAGTGATAAGTTTTTATATATTTATTATAAAGAATGTTATCTTAAAGGGGTAGAGGAAACATATGAGAGTTCCCTACCCATTCTTTTTTTTACACAGGAAGCCAGGAGAGCTCCTGTATGCTTGATGTTTAGTCTCTATGTTTTTACTTGCTTTCCCATCAGAAGGATCTAGAATTCTTGAGGATAATTTAAACCCAGAAGGTTTTTTAAATCAGATTTTTTTAGGCTCTGCCCCACAATTGCTATGGTGGCAATAATAGAGTTTGTTAAGAAAATATCTTAGCCAAGGTTGAATGATTTACTATACCTGTTGAATTTGTAACAAGTATACAATTTTTAAACATCATAACAAGTGGCTATAATAATGGGTTTGTTTGTTATTGTCTTTAAATGTGTTATTGGAAATTATGGTACTTTATTTGAATGTGTATCAGAAGGAAATGTATGTTTTATAATCTATAATGTAAAGTTTAAATTCTTTTGAAAGTAATTTCAGGATAAGAAATTTGCCGTCTCCCCAGAATCCAGACAATGAACCTGTTTGGAGAAAGGACCATGAAGATACCTGAAGAGCTTTCACTTGATCATGAAGATCCAAACTGAACTTTGGGGTGCAGTTAATTGAACTATGGGGAGTTGAATGCATTTGTTTTTGAATGTACACTCATGCCAATAGGGGACTGCCCCAATTGGCTTTTTGTCAATACGGCTAGTTTTTATCCTCTTTTCTTTTATCCCCAAATATCTGTAATTTAAAAGTTATGTTTACAAGAGCTTTCAAGGAGACCAGTCTCTTTCTGCTGTAAAAATTAAAAATGATAAAGGCTGATATAATAATATATATTAATATTTTAATTAAAGCCATGTTGATAGATAAAATCATTAGACCACGTGCTTGTAAGCATTCAAAACTGCCGCCTCCATTTTGTCTCCTGTTTCCTGGCCATGGCCTACTCTCCAAAGAGACCACTCCCTCCTAACCCACGAGATTTAAGCTCTCCCCTGCGTCAAGACGTCGGAGACGGAAATCAGTTGGACCATGTTGGATCATGGGAAATGTAGTTTTATACATTTCCCAAATTTCACTTTTTACAATTCCCCGTGAGGTCCGGCAAAAAAAAAGGTTAGTCCTTTTTTCTTCGCTGGACCTGTAAAAATAGACAACTTCTAAATTTTTCAGGAATTTTGGGGATAAAAGAATAGATGAACAAATGGTTAAAATTAGACGCATTGACAAAAAACCAATTTGGGGGCTGACCCCACTGGCATAACAGTGTACAATTTAAAACAATACATACAACTCAATTTCAACTCCCCATAGTTCAATCAACTGCACCCCAAAGTTCAATTTTTGGTCTTCATGGTACAGTGAAGGCTTTTCAGATATCTTCATAGTGTCTTCACCAAAACAAGTTCGTCGTCTGGATTCTGGGGAGATGGCAAGGTCCTTATCCTGAAATTATTCTCAAAAGAATTTAAACTTTACATTATAGATTACAAAACATACATTTTCTTCTAAGATTTTATATAATTCCCCGTGAAATTACTCCTAAAAGAGTTAAATAAATATACATATATTTTTACATTATCGAATTTTAAAAAACTTAACAGATATCCCCGTGAGGTAATTCTTAAACACACCTTTTTTCTAAAAAAGGGTATCTCAGGTCAGGTAAGGATGAGTGGCTGAGTCCTGGGGGTTATATGAATTCAATTGGCAAAATAAAAAGAATAAAATTCAAGAAAAAAGAAGAAAACATTAACTTGTAAATGTAAAATGTGCAAAAATCTAGGGAAAATAAACTTAGACCTTTGAATGAAGGTCTAATTAAAGTGAATTCAACAGTGTGCAATTACCCATCCAGGCCAGGACCTAAGGAAAATGTCTCTCTCTGATCTGACTTATCAGCTTTTCAGGGAAGTGAGCCAAATAAATAACCAATCTTAGGTGCTTTCTAGGAATCTAAGTCGAGGGGACCCAGATCCTCTAAAGTTTTAGAAAAGACTGGGACTCCAGGACTCAAACCCAATTTCTCAAGCTCTAAAGTATTGGCATAGAACTGCTATTTCGCAGATCTTAGTCAGTCAAGTCTCTGACCATGTGCTTTCTTTAGCACTATTAATGGCTTTCATATTCCCTTCTGGAATCAAAGAGGCATTTAAATCACAGTCCTATAGGCTCAGGTATTTGCTGTAGAATCAGAAAAAGGATAAATAATGATTATATATGTACTTCCAGTACAATATGAGAAAAGGGGAAATCAATTTCTCTTTAGAAAAATGTTTCAAAAATCAAAAATATATATATATAGCTTAGAATTAGAAGGGTTATGTAACCCAAAAATGAGGTTTTCATTTTGTGAGTGTAAATGGATCTTACAAAAAGCAGATTCACAATGCACATTCAAATAGAGTACCATTATTTCCAATAGCACATTTTAAAACAATAAACAGTGATGTTCAAAATCATATACTTGTTACAACTTTTAACCCTTGGCAAATGCTGTTATTACTTCCATAGCAAAATGTGATATTTAAAAAAGAAACCTTCTGGTATAATCATCCTCAGATAAGAATATACAGGAGCTCCTTGGCTTCCTGTTTTAAAAAATCCTGGGTAGGAAATGCTTCTACCCATTTAAGGCAACAATATCTCTTATAATAAAATATATAAAAGCTTTATCCTTTAAGACAACAATTCTTAAGGATTTAAAGTAAAAGGTAAAAAGATCTCTTGTAAAATTACAAGGTAATATTTAAAGCATGGAAACTTTCAAGGTTCTTTGCAATTACCAAGACAGAATAAATTTTAAAGACATGTGCTCTATAAGATGTTCATAGGTGGTACATATAACCGCATTGCTTTTGATACAGTAAGCTTTAGGTAAATTAGTAAATATAATAACATCATAAGCAGAAACTTCATTAGCGTAAAGTGATTCAGTGCAACAGGAAAATCAACGAAATAAGCAAGATTAATTTACAAAACTAATTAACAATATACAGTAAGATACAGTCTTTTTAAAACAGAATTAAAGCTCATTCAGTTCCGAGGTTTTAAAAGTTCACCCCTGATTTCAATTTAAGGTTCTTTTGATTGAGTTCTGCTGAGTTTAAGGGTTTTTTTTTTCTTTCTAAAAGTTCAAAGTTCTTCCCCTGAGTTCAGTTTTTAATCATAAGCAAGTCTGAATAGGCCATTGGGCCGATTAAGGGTAAACGCTAGGTCCACGTGGTGTCGGGTCATTGTAGAAAATCCCACATGTAGAGCTTGTGTGGGTGGCTAAATTAGGTCTTTAGAGAAACACGTGGAAGGCTAGAATGTCTCCTATAAGAAAGTAGAGAGAAAGGGGAATATACCCAAACGTTAGCGGCAGGAACTGAAGCAGTCTCTGGAGGCAAGTCAGGACTGGTTCCTTCCCGGAAATCTCAGGTTCTGGAGCTCGGGGTTCTGGAGTGGAATTAGCAGGATCAGCAGCACCAGAGGCAAGAAAAGCCTCCCAGGAAAGTCACAGGGACTGGAACGATGGTGTAGGCTTGTAGTCAGGAGATCAGCAGTGGGAATGGAGATCAGCAGCAGAGAGCAGCGGCAGAGACACACTGTCTGGGCTCCGGCATTTTAGTTTAAAGCCAAAAGCCCGAATCGGCTGGCCTGACCTCCCTCCCAAGGTGGTTTGGGCTGGACTGGCTGGCTGAGTCCCAACGGAGGCAAAAACGTGCTCTTGCTTTTAGCAAAAGCATGGCAAGGAAAGTCACTTTCCTTTTTTAAAAAAGTGCTCAAAAGAGCTGAGCCAGATGGCCAAAAAACAGGCATGGCTATAGTTAGGCTATCTGGAAGATTTAGAGTTCGAATTTCGACCTTCTGGTTCGCCAAATTATAAATATTAAAAATGATAGATGCTTGTATAAATATATAAATTAGTATTTTAATTAAAGCCATGTTGATAGATAAAATCATTAGACCACGCGCTTGTAAGCATTCAAAACTGCCGCCTCCATTTTGTCTCCTGTTTCCTGGCCATGGCCTACTCGCAAAAGAGCCCACTCCCTCCTAACCCACGAGATTTAAGCTCTCCCCTGCGTCAAGACGTCGGAGACGGAAATCAGTTGGACCATGTTGGATCACGGGAAATGTAGTTTTATACGTTTCCCAAATTTCACTTTTTACACTGCTCTCAGGGGGGAATGTGTTAGTGGAAATTTGGGGTTCATTTGAGTTTTAAATATTTAGATATATGACAAACTTCCTGTGGACGTTTAGGGGATTTGGAAACTACATTTCCCATGATTCCTCTTGTAATGCAGGTAGACAAGAAGTATGATTACATAAAAGAATAGTATAAGACTCCTGAGGTCATTGGAGGCAGTCTCTTTGGTACAAGAGAGCCAGGGGGGCAGAAGGTATGGCAGGGGATTTGAATTAGATCTTAGCAGTTATTTTTCCAATATGGCCTTAATTAAAATATTAATACTTCTATTTACATCCATCTATATCCATTTTAATCATAACATTCCCCTTAGTGCAAAATCATATGTACCTCTAGTTGAAGATCTTTAGAGATGTAAGTTGGTTATGTGTACTGATTCCATGGGGAAAGTAGGCATGTAAATCTAGGAGATTTCTACATGCTCTTTTTCCATGGGAATCACAGAGTATATTGTGTAATTGGAATCTGAACCCCAGAACTACAATTCCCAGTACCCCACACTCCTTTTCATGTTACGTGCTGACATAGGCAGGATATAAATTTTGTGTAGCCCCACCTCTTGCTCTCTTTCTGTGATCCCATTTGGTGGAGGTAGTGTAAGTTGAGAGACAAGAGAATCTACTCACATGGCCTTTCCTTTACTTCAAGTGATTATTAATAAACTTTGTAAAATATAATACTTGGAATACTGGACATTGATTTAAATCCTACAAAGTTCCAAGAGCAGGGGATTATCTTGCATAGACTTTATGTTTTAGGAGTTATTCAGGAAGCTGTGTGTGGAAAATGGATTCGAAAGTAGTGTGCTACTACAATAATCTAAGCAAGAGGTGAAGAGGGGCTGAAACAGAATGCCAAGTATCTGAATGAAGAAGATGGCTATGAGACATGATGTGGAAAAAGAATCAACAAGACTTACTATGGGAATGAATATCAGTAATGAAAGAGTGACTAGGACAGAATGATCTTCAGATAGTGAACTGGTTCTTCTTGGAAGTCACTCCACTTTAAGTGCCATACAATCTGCTACAAGATTCTCCAAGCTTAGACCTCCTGAGATCAGGAAAGAACTTAACCTCTCCAACTTTGGAACTCCCAATCTGGGGCCTGATTTTTGGACAGTACATGAGTACAAACTCTACTTCATATCCCACGGGTGCTATCTTGTACTATATTCACATACATGTAAAAGAGGGGGAAAAACAAACTAATTCACATTCTCCAGGTTATGAACTCCTATGTTAGACTAATCTATTCAAAGTCAAATGTCAAGGGTTAGAGCTAGGGATTCATTCCAAGGCAATCTGACTCAGAATGATATAATAGAAAAAAATTTTAGCCTGGTGGTCAGGATTAAGTTCTAAGTAATGGTCCAACTACTTACTGTCTTTACATTTTGGGGCAAGCCACAGAATCAAAGAGTTAGAAAGGGCCTCTTAAGTCAACATATACCTATAACAACCCAAACAAACTGTCATAAAGCCTCTGTCTGAAGACCTCTAGTAAAGGAAAACTGCTACAACCTGAGGCAGTCTATTCCCCTTTTGCACTGCTCTAATTACTAGGGGAAAAAATTTTTTTAAGCATCAAACTTTTCTGTAACTTCTACTCAGTTTTTCCAGTTCTTTCCTCTAGGGCCAAGCTCAGCATGTCTAAGCTATCTTTCACATGATAACCCATTAGACAGTGGAACTGCTATGATGTCTCCCTTCCAAGCTTTTTAGTCTCTGATCTAAATGTCCATAGTTCCTCCAAAGATCCTTGTAAAGTATAGTCTCTAATTACCTTACCTCACAATCCTGTAGACCCTTCTCTGAACATTCTCTAGCTTAGCAATATGACCAGAACCAAATATTAGGTATGTGGTCTAACCAGGGCAGAACACAGTAGAAAATTGGCTCTTCCCTTGCTCTGGACATTCTGTATCTCCTAATGAAGACTTAGACCATGGTAGCTTTGGGGGCTAATATGTCACACTATTAATTCCTACTGAGCTTGCAATCTACAGCCCCTAAACTTTTTTTTTTTAACCCTTACCTTCGATCTCAGAATCAATACTGTGTATTGGTTCTAAGGCAGAAGAGTGGTAAGGGTAGGCAACGGGGGTCAAGTGATTTACCCAGGGTCACACAGTTAGGAAGTGTCTGAGGCCAGATTTGAACCTAGGACCTCCCATCTCTAGGCCTGGCTCTCAATCCACTGAGCTACCCAGCTGCCCTGACCCCCTAAATCTTTTAGCAAAAGCTACCTGGACTACAGTTGAAGTAAGAAAAAGAAGGGGAGAAAAAAGCAGGAGGAGCAACCACAATCTCAAAGGAAAAGAAAAACAGATCTGCTTAAAAAAAGATAAAGAAGGAATTACATCTTGATAAAAGGTACCACAGACAATGAAGTAATATCAATACAAAACAAATATGCATAGGTGGCTTAGTGGATATGGCTAGATCTAGAGATGGGTGTTCCAGGGTTCAAATATGATCTCAGGCACTGCCTAGCTATGTGATCCTGGGCAAACCACTTAACCTCCATTGCCCAGGCCTTACCACTCTTCTGCCTTGAAACTAATATATCATATTGATTTTAAGATGGAAGGTAAGGGTTTCTAAAATAAGAAAGAAACTTAATGATCTTTAACCTAAAGAATGAATAGGTCAAATAAAAATCATAGAAACAATCATTAATTCTATTAAAGAGAATGACAACAATGAAACAACATAGAAAACTTATAGGAAATAGCCTTAATAGTGCTTAGAGTAACATTTATATCTCTAAAATAGGTAGAGCAGATCAACAAATTACAAATAAATAATAAAATAAATAATGAATATATAATAAAATAATAAATAAAATAATAATAAAACAATAAATAATCCCACTGGCTATTTTGATTTTTTTTAAAAAGAAGAAAACCAAATAACAAGATCACACTAAAAAGGGTGAATTCACCAGCAATGAAAAGGAAACCAAAAGCAAGTCACTTGACCCCCATTGCCTAGCCCTTACTGCTCTTCTGCCTTGGAGCCAATACACAGTATTGACTCCAAGATGGAAGGTAAGGGCTTAAAAAAACAAACAAACTGTAGAAAGCCAATTGGAGAAATAGGATCAGGATAGGGCCTGTTATCTGGATTCCCTACATGACCAATCCAGGTTGAGGCAGTCTTTGTGTTTGGTCCTGGTCACCTGAGCCCTAAAAAGCTCTGGTACCAGCAGGTTGGTTAATCCAAAAACAACTTGACCCCTCCAGGAGGCTATTGGGAGTCATTTAGAGAAATAGTCTGTAATAGATATTTTATCTGGATCCTATTACAAAATCATTGGCAAGTAAAACTGTGTATGTGATTTTTTTCTGCACTGCATGTCAGGTAGCAGACAGAATGGGCCATCTAAGGTAAAAATCTGAGACTCCTCTTTTGACTCATTTTTAGATCCCCACCTTTTCTCAATATTCTTATTGGGAAGCTTTGAGTCCTTAAGCGATCCAGCAGCTACTGAGTTAACCATTTTTCTCCTTGACAATTAAAAAGCCTGAACTCTAAAAAATATATTACTTAGATAGTCAAGGCCGGACACAGGCAAAGTTAGATAAGAACTTATCTGCCCAGGTGCAGTCCTGAACAAAATGCAATTAGTAAAAATCTCTATGAAACATATTTCTGCTCCCAGAATTAACTTCTTATTAATTGGTGGTTGGAATTTTGCCCTTGACCCTGTACCTATCTCTCTACTTTTTAGACTTTAATGGGTTGTGTATGATTTGTAACCCCTTCACAGCTGTGACTTTCTTTGTGTTCTTTGTTTGAAACCACTATAAAATAAACTCAAAACTCCATGAAGTTGGAGCAGCTATGGGCTAACCACTAGTCTGGCTGTTCTCAGTTTTCTGTTTCCTGTCTTTTCAATCAGACGCCACTAAACGTCACTCAGGACCCCCAAAAATACAGAGCTGGCTCTCTATAAAAAACTACTGGGACTTTTCCGGGTTAAGATGGCGGCAGAGTAAGAAGCAGCTCTTAACCTCTCCTGACCGAAACACACAAAACTCCTCAAGGGGACATAAAAACAAGTCCAGACGAACG
>NC_058130.1:729546056-729589642 GCF_016433145.1 Gracilinanus agilis | reverse complement strand
TTTTCTCATTTGATGCCCAAAAGATTTTACTTAAGCCCTTAACCTTAAACTTGTGTGTGTCTACCCGCCTCATATGTGTTTCTTGTAGACAACATATGATAGGATTTTGGTTTCTGATCCACTCTGCTATTTGCTTCTGTTTTATGAGTGAGTTCATCACATTCACATTCAGAGTTAAAATTGTCAGTTATGCATTCACTGACATTTTTGTATCCTCCCTTAGACCTACCCCTTCTTCTTACACTATTTTCTTTTTTTAAACCAGTGGTTTACTTTGAGCCGGTATCCCTTATCCCCTCTCTTGATTGACTTCCCTTTCTTCCCCCTCCCTTGTTATTTCCCTCTTTTTGTTTTTTAAGGCCTAATGAATTCCCTCCCCCTTCTTCTCCCCTCCCTTTTTTGACCTTCCCACTCCCCTGCTCCCTTTGGTTTATCCCTTCTGACTTTCTCAGTAGGGTTAGATAAAGTTTTTTATCCAAATGGATAATAAAGTCACTCTTCCCTCTCCCGGTTGATTACACTGAGAGTAAGGTTTGATTATTACCTCTTAATGCTCTCTTCCTCTCCTTCTTGTGATAGTATTTATCCCCTCCCCTTCCCCTGCCCTCTTTGTGTGTAATAGAATATCCTATTTTTCTTATTTACTCAGATTTTTCTTGGTGTCCCCTACTGTTCCCCCCTCTTTCCCACCCCCCATGTCATCTTAGACCATTCAGTATCCTGTCCTCTCCCTATGAATTATTCTTCTGGTTACTATAATAGTGAATATTATAATAGTGAATAGAGTTCACTACAGAGAATTATACATAGCATTTCTCCACCTAGTATTACAGATAATTAGATCTTTTTTAAGTCCTTAAAGAGTCAATTTAAAAAAAAATTATGAGCTTTCTTTCTTTTCCCTCTGTTTCTTATTTACCTTTTCATGTTTCTCTTGGTTTTTGTGGTTGGGTATCAAACTTTCCATTTAGTCCTGGTCTCTTTTGTGCAAAAACTTGGAAATCTTCAATTTTGTTGAATGCCCATACTTTCCACTGGAAGTATATAGTCAGTTTCAATGGGTAGTTGATCCGTGGCTGAAGGCCCAGCTCTCTTGCCTTTCTGAATATTGTATTCCAAGCCTTGCGGTCTTTTAGCATGGAGGCTGCCAGATCCTGTGTGATCCTTATTGGTGCTCCTTGATATTTGAATTGTCTCTTTCTGGCTTCTTGTAAGATTTTTTCTTTTACTTGAAAGCTCTTGAATTTGGCAATTATATTTCCGGATGTTGTCTTATCTGGATCGAGTGTAGAGGGTGTTCTATGGATCCTTTCAATGTCTATATTGCCCTCATGTTGTAGAACTTCAGGGCAATTTTGCTGAATAATTTCTTTAAGTGTGGAGTCCAGGTTTCTATTAATTTCTGCCTTTTCTGGAAGACCAATGATTCTCAAATTGTCTCTTCTAGCCTGGTTTTCTTGGTCTGTCACTTTGTCATTGTGATATTTCATGTTTCCTTCTATTTTATCAGTCTTTTGACTTTGTTTTATTTGTTCTTGTTGTCTTGAGAGATCATTGGTTTCTAATTGTTCGATTCTAGCCTTTAAGGACTGGTTTTTGGCTAAAATCTTTTGGTTTTCGGCTATAATCTTTTGGTTTTCCTTTTCAGTCTGGTCATTTCTGGTCTTCAGTTGACTTGCCTCACTTTCCAATTGTGAAATTCTGCCTTTTAAACTGTTATTTTCTTGCCAGATTTCTTCCATCTTCCTCAACATCTCATGTTTGAACTCTTCAATATCTTGTGACTAGCTTTCATTTTTTGGGGGGGGGAAGGTTTGGTTATTTGTTTGTCCTCCTCTGTGGTCCGGATTTTCTCTGTGTAAAAGTTGTGGAGTGTTCCAGCATTTTTCTTACTAATCTTTTTCTTCTGCGTTGCCATTGTTAGCCCCGTCCCTTTTCAGCTTTGTCTTCACACTCAGGGTCTGCCTGCCCCCTCTAAGCTCCCCATGGCTCCGGTCTTCTTGTCCTGGGGTCAGGCCTCCCGGTAGTCCCTGGTCTGCCCCTCTGCCCAAGGCTCCTTTAGCAGTCTCGGGGGCTGCTTCCACAGCATGGCTCCCTTCTGTACCGGGTCCTCACTCGATGACCTATCCTGCCCTGGAGATCTCAATTCACTTCCAGGGCCCTGCCTTCACCCGCATAGGCTCGGGAAAGTCCCTGCTTTAGGGCTTTTCATTCACCCCCAGGGCAGCGCTTTCACCCACACAAGATGCTGGGGAAATTCCCTGCTTTAGAGATTCACACCTGGGGCAGCACCGCTGGGGAAAGTCCATGGTCCCCCCAGCCTCTTGGGGTCCCACCTCTGGCAGCTCACAGGTACAAACCCTGGGGCTGCTAGTGGTTTACTGGTTGCCCGAATCCTGCTTTCACTCTTGTGCCTTGGCCTTGGTGCTGTGTGTGGTGTGTATGGGGGGGTAGAGTAGCTTCTTCCTCTCACATTTTAGTGAGAGCTGTTTTACCCCTTTATAGCCTGAAAATGCCCCAATTCTGCGTACCTTCAATGCTGCACCCCGTGGTGGTGTTCCTTTGATCGTTTGGGTTTGTTTTTATGTCCCCTTGAGGAGTTTTGTATGCATCGGTTAGGAGAGATCGAGCAGCTGCTCCTTACTCTGCCACGATCTTAACCCAAATTGATTGATTTTTAAAAGAACTGGAAAGATCTCCATGAACTAATTCGGAATGAAATGAGCAGAATCAGAAGAACATTATACACAGTAACAATGCAATGATCCAGGACAATTCTGAGAGACTTATGAGAAAAATGCTATCCACATCAAGAGAAAGAACTATGGGAGTAGAAATCCAGAAGAAAACATATGATTTATCACTTGTTTATATGGGTATACGATTTGGGGTTTGGGTTTTAAAAGACTACTTTATTACAAAAATGAATAATATGAAAATAAGTTTTAAGTGATAATATAGGTGTAAGCCAGTGGAATTGCTTGTCAATTCCAGGAGAGGGGGAGGGAAGAGAGGAGGGAGACAACATGAATCAGGTAACCATGGAAAATTTTTTAAATAATATTTAAAATTTAATAATAAAATAAATAATAAAATTCTGCCAGAAGTTGACATCAAGCTTATTACATTAGTTTAAAGAGTCTTTCCTTTTGTGAAAACTGATACATCTACCCTTCTCTAGTCTTCTCGCATTTTTCCTGTTCCCCACAATTTTTCAGAAGTCACCAATACTAGCTCAGCAATCATATCCATCAATTCTTTACAGACGCCAGGATACAGATACTAAACTCACTACATTAACCCCCACCAACTGCAGACATACATACCCCATTCTTTATCCTTGATTTGCTCCTCCCTCACATTCATCTATGCCAAGCCTACCATTTGACCCTTCTATGTGCCCTTCGAAATTCCTGCTCCATAATGAACAAACTTCCTTTCATCTTAAATCTTTCTTTCTCAAACCTGCTATATTCTGGCTCTTACTGAAACATCCCTCCCAAACATGCAGCTCCCCTCAATACTTTTTCTAGTAGTGGCTACATTTTAGCCAATACTTCCCAACTCATTGTGAGTGGAGGAGTCTTAATGCTTCTTGCTCCCAATTGCTGCTTCCATATTCTTCGGTTACCACCTTAACTAAACAACCTCTTCTCTCTCTCTCTCACCCTGATCTTGAGAACCCCAAGTTTGTAGCAGCATGAGATCTAAAGACCTCAAGTTTGACCTTGGCAGGACCTTTCCCTTTTGTGTCCATTGTAAGGCAGGAGCCTCTCCCTGGTAATCCTGTTTAGAACTCATTTCTTTGTAAGCCATTGTAAAGCCAATCAACTATACTCAGGTCCTCAGTTCCCTAAGAGGTATATAAGTTCCCCAATTTTCAGGGTTCCTTGGAACTATCATCTCACACAGTGATTTCTCCCAGGGATCGGTACTCAAGAGTAGCCAGAGCCCTTTGGGCTCTGTGTGATTTTGAGAGCATGACTGTGTGGAGGCCTAAAGATTGACAACGAGGTAGTCCCAGGGCTGAAAAGAAAAGGGGGTGAGGGGGGGATGGACTGCTTTTAAGAAACTGCAAGGCACTACAAGCCTATCCAAGTTCATCATAAAGCAAAAGGCCTATTTTTCTTCTCTTTTAAAACCCTTATCTTCTATCTTAGAACTGATACTAAGTATTGATTCCAAGGCGGAAGAGGTTAAGTAATATGTCCAGTCACAAAGGTAGGAAGTGTCTGATATTTGCACCTGAGCCTTCTGGACTCCAGGCCTTCTAGACTCCACTAAATTCCCTAGCTGCCCCAAAGGCTTATTTTTCAATACAAATATTTTACCAATTTTGCAGAATGCTAGTGCCACTAAAGAGAAGTATTGCACAGAAGACAATGTAAAGGCATGGTAAATGTAAGCAGGCTACAACATAGAACCAATGGGTAATGCTTAAGATCAGCTATGAAGGACATCATTAAGGAATTGTATGACAGAAAGAGAAGATGGATTAGTGACTTGGTGAGATCAAGGGCTGAAGAGAAATTGAGGAAGGTTTCCAGTACATTGGATGGAAGGAATGATTGTAGCATAATTTCAGGAGTATATAGGATGGGAAAACAATGAGAGCTTTATACTTGTAAATCAATGAGACTGCAGGTCCATTTGAGTATTTTAAAGATGAGAAAACTGAGGCTCAAAAAGATTACACAATTTGCCCACATTTACTGGCCAAATAAATTGGCAAAGTCAGGAATTAAACATAGGGCCCTTGTCACTACATCCTACCAGCTTCCTATTAATAGTTCTGCATATTCCATACTTCTGTATATTTTCTCTAAAATTTATCAAATACACATTATTGACCACATATCATTTCATTTTAAAATTTTATCAATACTGAAATCTTTGTTGGATTCCATAATCCCTTCAGACTAACAACTAATAACTAATAATTTCACATTCTTTTTATGCTTTAAGATTTGAAAAATATTTTCCTTACAACAATCATAAGAGGTAGATGGAACAAGTATTAACCTCATTTGACAAATAAGAAAACAGAATCTTGGAAATGACTCCATCTCATGACTAGCACCACCGTATTGAACAGATGTACTAAACTCAGGACTCCTGATTCCAAAGCCAGGGCTTCTTCCTTATATTATGTTCACCTTCAGCTTTTTCAATGTTAACATACAGGAAGCAACAACAACCATAAACCAAAACATTAGGCTGATCTCATCAAAAAAAAAATAAACCACACACACGTACACAAGAACCTAACAAGTAACTTGAATTTGAAAAAGTGTTTTTGGAAACTGCAAGGTCAAAAATTAAGTGGCTCTCATATTATGGTCATGGCTCTTATACCACAATATTATTTTTCTTCATATCCTTTCTTACATGTTGCTTGCTATGGCATTTATGATGTACATTTGCAGTTATTCAAGTATATTTCACATAATTTTTGCAGGCACTACAAAATTTTTCACTAAGGGGAAAAATATAACCCGTGAACAAAAGCAGCTTCCCTTTCACTATGCCTATTTCTGTGTCTTTGGGTACCAGCAAATACAAAGAAGTATGGAGCCAAAAGTTTCAGTCTCACTTATAAAGAACTGCTATCGGAGATTTCAGCGTTACAACTGTCATGACATTTAAAAGGGCAATGCAAACATTCTGCAGTATTATGATAGTCTTATTCTCACTGCGCTATCTTCAGTTTGATTTGGGATCATGAACTTTGTAGGCATTCAACTCATCCTAAATGAGATTCCCATGGGCTTTTGGCTACAACCTCCAGCAAAAAAGAAGAGGTAACCAGTTCATGAGCTCTCAGGGAGAGACTTTGTTTAGCTGGCTAAAGTGGTAGTGTTCACAAGTACAACCAAACAGAATGAAAATTATTGAAAGGCTATTCTTTACCAATATAACCACTGAATTTCTTTGGGGAGAGGGGGATTTGAGATGTAAGGCAGAAAGGGTGAAGGAGAGGAAAAGAACAAGATAGGGATTACTAGGAAGATACAAAGTGCCTTTACTGAGGAATTTCAAGTCAACATTGTGCTTTTATATTCATTGTAGCAAAAAATTCCACTTAAAATATATTTGACTATGGCGGGGGGGGGGGGGGGGGGGGGGGGTCTTGCTGAGAATGGAAAGCAAGAGATTAGATACTGTGATATGTAAGTGAAAATATGGCAAGCTAGCTGATTGAAGGAAACTATATCCCTTAGATGGAAATATAGGAAAGGCAAGTAGGGACTTCAGTAGCCTGAGAATTCTCAGTCACTGGAGAGTAGGTAGCTCAAAAATAGAACTACTAAGTCCTGCTTGAATCTATGCAGTAGCTTAGGCCTAGAGCCACCTGGTGATTTGTAGATACAGCATCCACAACTTCTAAAACTAAATCCAAAAGGGAAAGGAGGGGAGTGATTGATATGCTATAATTAAAAACAGTGTTTTATAAAACAATGTTATCAAAAATTTTTAATTAACTGCAATAGCAAACCACAATGGAAAGCAGGGGAGAAAGTATGATCTGAGAAAAGGAACAAGTGGATGATTATTATTACTGCTTACACAATTATTTCTTAAGACCTAAAGTATATTTAAAATAAGCCACCATTCAGATTTTTAAATGTAATGTGCATGCAAATTTTGTGCTAAGCAAATGGAGAGATGCAATGGTACTCAAAGACAATTGGGCCCCCATGGGACTAACAATGTAGCAAAGGAGTTTATAATCCTGTTACAAATTGAAATATCAGTAAATGATCATGACATTACATAAAACCCACCTTAGAAAAATAAAATCCTTTTGAAAAATTAACCTTGATAGAAAGTTTTCTGAATCATTTTCATATGTATTTTGATTTCTCAAAGCTATGTCTCATTCCACTTCTAGAAAAGATGCTAAATGTAATTTATTTTTAATTTTAAAAATCTTAACTTGGTTCCAAGACAGAAAGGCGGAAAGGGCTTGGCAACTGGAGTTAAGTAATTTGCCTTGAGTCAAACAGCTAAGAAGTGTCTGAGGCCAAATTTGAACCCAGGACCTCCCTTTTCCAGGTCTGACTTTCTATCTACTGAACTACCCAGCTGCCCTGCTAAATATATTTAAAAAAAAAAAAAAGGGGGCAGCTGGGTAGCTCAGTGGAGTGAGAGTCAGGCCTAGAGACAGGAGGTCCTAGGTTCAAACCCGGCCTCAGCCACTTCCCAGCTGTGTGACCCTGGGCAAGTCACTTGACCCCCATTGCCCTCCCTTACCAATCTTCCACCTATGAGACAATACACCAAAGTACAAGGGTTAAAAAAAACAAAACAAAAACAAAAACAAAAAAAACTTTTAGTAAAACCAACAAATTAAAGAACTTCAAAACAAGCACAAAAAGAAATACTGAAAATAAAAAGGCTACAGAACTGATAACAACACAAAGGGCTTAAAAAAAATCCACTAGCTAAAAAGGATAATAAAACAGAAAAATCAAGAAAGAGGGATAGAATTATCCAACACTACTACTAATATGCCGTAGAACAAAGACATTAAAGTAAATGGATGACTATAAAAATTATAACATGTAAAAAATAACCCCTCCTAAAAGTACATTAAACAACACAATCTCTGAAAGAGAAAATGAACAAGTCACAAAGGAGCTAAATACCAAAGGGGGTAAAAAAAAAATCTGGTCCAGACAGATTTGTAAGTGAACTATATCAAAAAACAATCAAAACTGATAATACAAGTAATAATAATAACAATAATAGTAATAATAATAATAATTAGCATTTATATAGTGCTCTAAGGTTTTCAAAGTTCTTTTAAGTATTATTTTATCTTCAAAACAATACTGGGAAGTAGATGCTGTTATTTCCATTTTACAGATGAGGAAACTGAGACTGAAGGATATGTAACCTACACAAAGGTATACTAATAGTGTCTGATGACATATTTGAACTCGAGTTTCTCTGACTCCAGGTTCAAAGCTCTATTGTGCCACCTAGCTGCCTACAATTTGCCTACTACCTCCATCAATTTTATTTTATAAAGTAAAAATTGTCCTACTACCCAAACCAAGAAAGAACAAAGCAGAAAAAGAGAATTATAGAGCATAGGTTTCAGTGCAAAACTTTTAAATTAATATTAGCAAAAATCAAGCAAACAAGCACTTATTAAGAACTTACTATGTGCTGGATTATATCCAGCTAGGTTCTGGTGATATAAAGACAAAGAATGAAATTATTTTTACTCAAGGACTTCACAAGTCAAGAAGACAATAAGTACATATATGTATATATAGAATAAAGACAAAGAACATATACAAATAAATAGAAAGTAGTTATCATTTGGGAGATCAGGAAATGTTTCTTATAGAAGGTGATATGTGAACTAAAGCTTAAAGAAATAAATTCTATGAAGTGGAGGTGAGGAGGAATTTCCTTCCAGGCATGGGGGACAGCCAATTCAAGAGCCACCACAGAGAGGGGAAATGCCATGAGAAAAGAAAAAGAGTTTGGTTCAACCCTTCTCATGAGAAGGGGTAATATATGATAAGTCTGGAAACTGTTGTGGGTTAAAAGTATTGGTGGAAGTCGATAAAAGTTGCAGAGATACACCACTGACACCTATTTATTCACAGGAGAGGTTAGGACAGGAATAGAAGGAAGGAAATAGGAGAGTATATCTCTTATATTGTATAACTAACCCTATACTAAAATCTCTAAGAAACTCTAAATCTAAGGATCTTCTTGCCTGACAAAGCAGGCCTAACTAAAACTACTCTATCTAAAATTATAATTTGCTATCTATCTTACCTAACAAATAAAATAAAACTTTATCTTCTCCAACCTCCTTAAATAATATCTAAATCCAAATTGTAAGTGATGACACTGTCTGTCACAGTGATGTGGACACCTCAGAACTCCCTGCTCCCTCCGAAGCCAAAGAAGTGGAGTTCTCTCTTAACTGATTATTTTTTTTTATAGCCCGCCTCTTAAAGAGATGGAAAGCCAATCTGTCTGTTACTGTCTCTTAAAAAGACAGAATGATATTAAGAAGCTCCCTCTAACATAAAAATTCTGCTCATAATAAGACAGAATGAAAATAAGAAAACTCATTATAACGAAACATAGGCTGGAATCAGGGTTATGAATGAATTTAAAACCTTTAGAGAGGAGTTTATATTTTAGTATAGAATTAACAAGGAGTCACTGTAGTTTACTGAGTAAGGAAATGGCAAGGTCAGAACTACACTTAAGGAAAATCACTTTGGTAGTGTGGAGGATTGGCAGAAAGATGGTAAGGAGAAAATTTAAGGCAAGGAGAATGATCAGAACACGGAGAGGTGATATGGGCCTAAAATGGTGTCTGTGAGAATAGAAAGAAAAGTCTAACATACAAGATAAGAAGGCAGAAATAACAAGATTTGGCAAACGATATGGATATATGGGGTAAATGAGGATGAAGAGTCAAGAAGGGCACTGAGGTTACAAACTTGGGAAACTGGAAGAATGGTGACCTTCAATGGAAAGGGGAAATCTAAAAGAGGGATGGATAGGTTTAAGGAAAAAAAAAACAAAATAAAAACTAATAGTGAATTCTGTTTTAACTATCAAGAAAATGAGAGTAATACCTATTTACCTATTCAGCGCCATACCTATCAAACTACCAAAAAACTTTTTTACTGATTTAGAAAAAACTATAACAAATTTCATTTGGAATAACAAAAGATCAAGAATATCAAGGGAAATAATGAAAAAAAATGTGAAGGAAGGGGGCCTAGCAGTACCAGATATTAAACTATACTATAAAGCAGCAGTCATCAAAACAATATGGTACTGGCTAAGAGATAGAAGGGAGGATCAGTGGAATAGACTTGGGGTAAGTGACATCAGCAAGACAGTGTATGATAAACCCAAAGAGCCCAACTTTGGGGACAAAAATCCACTATTTGACAAAAACTGCTGGGAAATTTGGAAAACAATATGGAAGAGATTAGGTTTAGATCAACATCTCATACCCTACACCAAGATAAATTCAGAATGGGTGAATGACTTGAATATAAAGAGGAAAACTATAAATAAATTAAGTGAACACAGAATAGTATACTTGTCAGATCTCTGGGAAAGGAAAAACCAAGCAAGAGTTGGAGAAAATTACAAAATGTAAAATAAATGATTTTGATTATATTAAATTAAAAAGCTTTTGTACAAACAAAAACAATGCAACCAAAATCAGAAGGGAAACAACAAATTGGGAAAAAATCTTTATAACAAAAAACTCTGACAGGGGTCTAATTACTCAAATATACAAGGAGTTAAATCAAATTGTATAAAAAATCAAGCCATTCCCCAATCGATAAATGGGCAAGGGACAGGAATAGGCAATTTTCAGATAAAGAACTCAAAACTATCAATAAGCATATGAGAAAGTGTTCTAAATCTCTAATAATTAGAGAAATACAAATCAAAAGAACCCTGAGGTATCACCTCACACCTAGCAGATTGGCTAAAATGAGAGAAGGGGAGAGTATTGAATGTTGGAGGGGATGTGGCAAAATTGGGACACTAATGCATTGCTGGTGAAGTTGTGAACTTATCCAACCATTCTGGATGGCAATTTGGAACTATGCTCAAAGAGCTATAAAAGAATGCCTGTCAGGGCAGCTGGGTAGCTCAGTGGATTGAGAGCCAGGCCTAGAGACAAGAGGTCCTAGGTTCAAATCCGGCCTCAGACACTTCCCAGCTGTGTGACCCTGGGCAAGTCACTTGACCCCCATTGCCTACCCTTACCAATCTTCCACCTATAAGTCAATATACAGAAGTTAAGGGTTAAAAAAAATTTTTTTTTAAATTAAAAAATAAATAAATAAATAAATAAAGAATGCTTGCCCTTTGATTCAGCCATACCATTATTGGGTTTGTACCTCAAAGAGATCATAGATAAACAGACTTGTACAAAAATATTTATAGCCATGCTTTTTGTGGTGGCAAAAAACTGGAAAATGAGGGTATGCCCTTCAACTGGGGAATGGCTGAATAAATTATGGTATATGCTGGTGATGGAATACTATTGCTCTCAAAGGAATAATAAACTGGAGGAATTCCATGTGAACTAGAAAGACCTCCAGGAATGGATGCAGAGCGAAAGGAGCAGAGCCAGAAGAACACTGTATACAGAGACCAATACACTGTAGTAAAATAGAATGTAATGGACTTCCATACTAGCAGCAATGCAATGACCCAGGACAATTCTGAGGGATTTATGGAAAAGAACGCTACCCACATTCAGAGGAAGAACTGCAGGAGTGGAAATACAGAAGAAAAGCAACTGCTTGAACACATGGGTTGAGGCAGACATGATTGGGGATGTAGACTCGAAACTACCACACCAATGCAACTATCAACAATTTGGAAATAGGTCTTAATCAATGACACATGTTAAAACCAGTGGAAATGCGCATCAGCTATGGGGGGGAGGGGAAAGTAAGAGCATGAATCATGTAACCATGTTAACTTTTCTAAAAAAATAAAAATTATTAAATGTTTAAAAAAACTAACAGTGAATTCTGTTTTAACTATCAAGAAAATGAGAGCAATACATTCTCCCAAATTATTCATCAGCCAAATTGGATTTATATTGGGAATTAATGGATGGTTCAACATTAGGAAAACTACTATTTTAATTCATCATGTGAATGACAAAAACAATATTAAAAGATAAAGAAAAGCCTTCAATAAAATACATTAACTATATATATATATGTGTATATATATACATAAGTATACACACACACACACACACACACACACACACACACACACCTTCCATATTATGACTCTCCCTACTGCAGTGTTAATATATGATAAATTAAATGGGAATTTCAGGGGAGTTTCATGGGAGCCACATGACACACAAAGGCCAGCAGATGACAGAAAAAGTTTAGAAACTATATAGCCTCTGACCAAATACTTAACCTAAATTTTACAATAAGGCACTGTAAATACTTCATAAAAGAAAAAGAAAAATTTCAGAACTCTTGTCTGGTAAAAAGGGAGAGCCAAAAAAATTTACAGAGATTTTACAGATTATGGGGTATCATGTCCCAGACCATGATGTTGAAGGGATACCTCTATGTGTAATTTTTTTTTTTGGAAACTTTATCTTCTGTCTTGGAATCAATATTGATTCCAAAGCATAAGGGCAGTAAGGGCTAGGCAATGGAGATTAAGTGACTTGCCAGGGGTCACACAGCTAGAAGTGTCAGGCCAGATTTGAACCCAAGACCTGTCTCCAAACTTGGCTCTCTATCCACTGAGCAATCTAGCTGTCCCCTAATAAATATATATTAAGTGCCTACTATGTGCCAAGCATGGATGGGTACAAAAAAAAGGCAAAAGACAGTCCCTGTCCTCAAAGAGCTCTCAATTCAGGTCACAATCCTTCCCATTAAAAAGAATAGTCATGAAAGAGCCCTTCTTTAGTACTACCATTGGTAGATATCTAAAACCAAGAGCTAGCACATTTGCACTGGGAAATAATAGAAGTTTTTCATGAAAAAGAGGTAAAGCTGATGTCCAAGTCCCCATATTGCTTTGTATATATTTGGTACTTATAAATATATAGGTTGTTTCCCCCAGGAGAATACAAGTTCCTCAAGAGTAAAAGAAATCTTGTTTCTATTGTTGTATTACCCAGTGTGGCATAGTAAGTGCTCATTAGATGCTTGTTGATGAGAACAAGATGCCCCTATCTCCCTACTATTCTTTTGTTCTAGAAATTCTAGATATAGTAATAAAACAAGCCTGAAATTTAAGTACCCTTTTAGTCTTAGAAGTCTTCCTCATTGTATCAGTGATCCGTTCCCAAGAAGACCCACACCTGTGCAGGGACTATCCTTTTAGCATACATTGTAGAGTAAACCACTGTCTCACGCTATGGTTCCTTTCCCAAGCCTGACTGTGTCCTGTCAGTATAGTTTGGACACTCCCATTTCCTTGTAGCCATGGTAATGTCAATCAATCATATTTCCCTGTCCTCAGTTCCCAAAAAGATATATAAGTTCCCCAAATTCTATTGTTCCTCAGAGCCATCATCTAGTGCAATGATATTCCCAGGGATATGTCTCCAGATTCCCAGGGTGTAAGCAATGTAATAATAAAACAGTGCTGTAAGAAACAATAAATATACAGAATTTAGAGAAGCATGACAAGACTCAGGTGATTCTATGGAGCAAACAATAGAATCGGGAAAACCATATGCATGATAATCAACTGACTATAACAATGTAAATGGAAATAAGAAAAAGAAATTTGAATGCTGTCCTAATTCTAATCACCAAGCTTGTCTCCAAAGAGGTGGAAAAAGTATACCTCTCTCCTATCTTTGCAGAGATGGAGGACTTTGGCAGTGATAAAAACCTGTTAGATTTGGTTGGGTTGATGTATTGGTTGATTTTGTTGAAATAACACCCTCCCCACCTGCTTCTTTTTTATTCTTTATTACAAAAAAATTAAAATTTTTCAAAATAAGTCCCATTCTTCATTTGACAAATATGAGATAATGGAGGCCAATCTTGGTTCCAGAGATCACTGATGAAACACATTTTCCTCCTCTCAACAGTGGTGCTAAATAACAAATATTGACTGTTACATATATCAGCACTGATAGCTGTTTTTAACTTTTGTTATAAAGTTTTTATGCAGAAAAGTATCTATGAAATAAAACTGGAAAGTATCTGGGACTAAAAGTAAAGAGCTAAATAATATAAATAATATATAATATATTATTATAATGCATAATAATATATAAATAAAAAATAAAAAACTGGAAAGTGTCTGTGAAATAAAACAATATCAACTCTAAGAAGGTAAGAATTAAAAAAAAAAAAGATTAATTTCCCATTGCTTATACACTACAAAATGGCCAACTTATTACTCAGCAAGAAAAAAAATTTATTTCAGCATTAGAAAGGGGTCTAATAGTTAATTGCTACTGTCAGGGAATCAGCACTTATTCCCAGCCCAAAAATCAAACACACAGTATTTCATTAGAAATTAAAATATTTGAAACAAAAATTCTTCAAATAACAGGGCTGGAAGAAACCTTCAAGATTATCAAGGCCATTCTTCATCTGACAAATATGAGATAATAGAGGACAAGGAAAATGAAGTGACATGCCTGGCAACACAGCTGATTAATGATAGTATCAGTATATAATCCAAATGACCAGAATCTCTGATAAGTATTCTTTCTCCTATTTCACCTTTTGCAAGAGAGTGTTTAGATTGCCCAAGTTTTTTCTCTATACTGTTTTTGGTAAAAGATTAACGAGTCATGCTTTTTAGTAAATTGTCTCTTTGTCAACAATTCTCTAATTCTGTGGTTAGCAAGGGTATAACAGGATCATATAAGCTTACTTGAGTAAAGCTAAGAAAGCAGCAGGTTCCACATCTGGCAGTTCAATTTCTGTAGAAGTTGTGGCCATTCCACCATTAAACATTGCATCGAAGACAGCACTGCCCACAGCCAACACAAACCTAACATTCAAAAAGAGAGGGAAAAAAGGTCCATTAAATTTTCATTCTTTGATCTGCACTGAAATATTACCCAATTAGCTATGCTCATTACCCTCTTTTGCTCCCTCCCAATTGATCTTCTTTTAAAAAGATTAACATTTTATAGCACACCCAAAAAGAAGAACCACAGCTTTGGAAAATTCTAGGCTGACTTATGTGTGAACACTTCCAAAGGCATGAAGAGTTTGTCTTCAACCAGCTCAACTGGGTGAGTCTGTACTCAATGAACAATGATCAATGAACAAGTTAAAACAACTCTGAGATATCACCTCACACTATCAGACTGGCATATGTATATCATATATATGACATATATCATAACAAAAGAGGAAAATGACAGATGCTGGAAGGGATGTGGAAAAATAGGTACACTAATGCACTATTGCTGGAATTGTGAACTGGAACCACCACTATAAAAAGCTATTTGGAACTACATCCAAAGTACTAGGTCTGTATCCCAAAGACATCAAAGAAAAGGGAAAAGAATTGACAGGTACAGAAATATTTCTAGGAACTCTTTTTGAGGTGACAAAGAATTATAAATTCATGCCCATCAATTAAGAAATGGATGACAAGTTGTGGTATGTGATTATAATGGAATACTAATGTGCTTTAAGAAATGATAAGCAGGATAGTTTCAAAAAAAATCTGGGAAAACTCATATGAACTGATGCAAAATAAAGGAAGAATATTGTACATAATCAACAGCAATATTGAAAAGATGATCAAATGTGAAAGATTTAGCTACTCTGATCAATACAATGATCCAAGACAATTCCAAAGGCCTTATGAAGAAAAATGATATCTACCTCCAGAGAAAACTGATGCCAACTCAAGCATACTTTTTTCAATTATTTTCTTTTCCTTGGAGGTTTTTTTTTGTTGTTTTTGCAACACAGCTAATATGAAAATGTTTTGCACGACCTCATATTTATAAAATGTCATCTTATTGCTTGTCTTCTCAATGGGTGGGGAAGAGACTAGAGGGAGAGAATTGAGCATTCAAATTTTTTTTAATTACTGTTAAAATAAAGTATACAGTAAGACCTCATTTTATACAAACTCAACTTATATGAATTCAGATATATGACTGTCAAGAAAAAAAGCAGAAAAATACATAAAATAACAATTGAATTATGTGCTAAATCTGAGCCATTTTTCTAAGCAGTGTAAAGTCTCTCAGCATCTCACCCAATCATGCTCATTCTCACTCTGAGAAGCATTAGTATGAATCATTACATTGTTTTGTGCCAAACATTAGCTCCCACATCAGTCTGTTTACACTTCTCACTAGTAATAAGTTATGTCTACATCAGAGCAGTGTTTCTCTGTTTCATTAATGCTACAATATTTTTTAAGTGTAATCAGGTATAGTTCATATAAGAAATACTAATTAAATAATAAAGTTTACTATTATACACAGTTTTCAACTTATAGAAAGGGTCTTGAAACATATTGGTCACATAAAACAAAGTCCTATTGTAATTATTAAAAAAAAGAAAAAAAATATGTACTAAATAAATAGAATCACACTGTCAAACTAAAAAAAGTTCCTTATGGAATAAAGAAGATGAAATGGTAGAGCAGAAAAAAGTTCTAAGAACACTGCATGTCAAAACTGGAAGAAAACACAGCATTCAAACTAGAAGAGCTCTTAGAGATTATCATTAGTCTTTAGATGATCTTTATAACAGAACAACCTGAAGCCTAAAGAAGGGAAGTGGATGATGTGCTCAAGGCTCATAAGTCAGTCTAACTTTGGTCAGATTAGACCATCTGAAGAACACAATAACTGTGTGCTAGTTAGACCATTTTACAAGGAAACTGAAGCCCTAAGACATTAAATGATTTCTTAAGTGGACACAGCTTTCCACTGACAATGGTAAGACTCATTTTTCCTTAATACTATATAAATGGAGATTTTGAACCTTGGACTTCATCCCCCATGAGTCCCTTAGTTTTCCCAGAATTCCCTTTAATTTCTCTTGTGCCTCCACATTTGCCTGGTCACGTTATTGTTTTATATTTGGCTGTAACTTCTCCCTCTTCCTCTTTTGCTCTGGTTAGTGGGCTGAATACCTAGGTCTCTTATTTTAGTTATTATTAGTAAAACTTTATTAAATGTATTAAGTTATTGGATATTAATTTTAAAATCCACATTTTTGGCTTACCACAAAGGGATAGAATTCTCAAATATTTTTTAAGAAAGATTTTCAATTGTTAGTAATTTTTTTTCTCCCGCCACGCCCACCCACCTGCTTTCCACCAGCCCCAAGGCCTGTCTTCCTGTGCCTCTGCCTGCTTCCCCAGCCAGGAGCCAGCATTCCATACCTCTCTGCCCAGCCTGAAGCCTCCACTTGCAGCAACTAGACTTCCCATGAGATCCTGCCATTCCAAGCTGCCTTTTTTTTTCAAGATGGTGACGTGTAAAAATCTTTCCATCCAATCCCTTCCCCCACCCCACATGGGTTTTCCAGCTTGCACTAGCCATTTTTTAAGCCGAAGTCTTAAACTGATCCTGTACTTCTGGCTGAGAGAGACTTGCAATCCAGGATAAATTTCCCTCCTCCCCCCCAAGGAAGGGGACTTCTGCAGCTTTTCTTCTGAAAGCAGAGAGGCTAAATCAGTAGATTTGAAGTAGAAGTTTTTGGGATTTTGTCTCTACCTTTGGGCCAGCTCTCTCATATGCAAATACCCTATTGTTCTCCCTCTAGAAATTTTGCTTCCTTTCTGTTTACTCAATAAACAAAACCCCATTCAGCCTCTTAAGGAATAATGCTCTTTCAAAGCATGCTTGAAACTCTGAAAGGACAGTTTGAGTTAGTAAAGTTACAAATTGCAGTTTGGATCTGCTTAATTCTTTTCCAGAGGATTTTTGTGCTGATTGAATACCTTGCAGTCTAGATTCAGGGGAGAAATTCATCTCCTCACACCTCTTTGGTTTTTTTTTGGTTTACCCATACCCATTGTGAGGTGTGATATTGGAAATTTGGGGGTCCTTGAACTAATTTTGAGATCCCTGATCTAAACTTCCTGTGGACATTTAGGGCTCTTTCAAACTACATTTCCCAAGAGCCAATTGGCTTCCACTCTTGCGTAATCATGTGAGCAAGAAGTGTAATCACGTAGATAGAAGGATAAATAGTGAGAGACTGGATTTGTACTTCCTCTTTGGTGATTTGGAGCGGAGCCAGGATAGGGAGGAAGAGGTAACAGGGCCCGTGTATTTCAAACTAACTCTTAATATGGCACATGGCTTCATTTTTCTAATGGCTGTTAATAAATATTTAAGAACTATAATATTTTAAAATCTATCCTTTTATATCTATTTTATTTCTTACATTAATGGCAACCACTTGAAGTTTGGAACCGTAATACTCATTTTTTTCAGATAGCCTATCAAGCCACACTGCTGCCATGATTTTTTACCCTGCTCCCACAGGCAGAACTCTGAGACATCTCCAGATCCTCTCTGGAGCTTCAGACATGTTTCTGCCGTTTTTGTGCTTCTCTTTTTGGCCACTTTGCTCAGTTCTTTTGAGGGACTTTTTTGAAAGGGGAAGTTATTTTTCTGCACTCCGCTATTTTCCTTTGAGGGACTTTTCCAGGAAAGGGGAAAGTCATTTTTCCAGTAGCCTCTTCCTGGCTGCCAGTTCTTACATTCCCCTTGGCCACAGATCCAGTCGATGCAGGCAGCCCCCCCGCCCTGCCTCCCCCTCCCTGGGGGGGAAGCCATTTCCAACCTTCCTGCCTGAGTGCTGATCCCACTCCCCATCCCCTCAGATGCCGGATGCCTGACCCTTCCCCCCCAACTCCAGCTGCTCCTGTGCTGCCACTGCCCCAGCTGCTCTGCCTGAACTCCTGCTAAGCTGCCACTGACCCCAGCTGCCACTTGAGACTTGGAAAGTATAAAACCCCTTCTTTCTCATTGTGCACACTGGACTTTTAACCTAAAAGGAGCTTCTACACCCACGAGCCCCTCCACGTGGTTTTTTCAAACCTGATGTAGCTGCTGGTCTACTGCCCCTACCACGAGCCTACTCCACACAGCCCAGTTGGCTTCCATGCTTTGCCTTTCAGGGAGGGGACTGAGTTAGCACATGGGCCCTAGCAGAAACCAGTTCTGGGATGTTTTTTTTCTTCCTACCATTCCTTGTGATTACCTTGCCTGAGACTCAGGGGAAAGATTCACACCCCTACCCCCATGCATGCAGGCCATTTGGGCCAAGGGAACTTAAATGGAACTTTTAAAAGAGTGGAGGTGGATTTAAACCTCCTCAGACTCCATGGTTTTTTTAAAGTCTCTGTATCTTATTATATTTTGCTGTTTTTTTATTGTTGTTTTATGATTTAATTTTACTGTTTTAAGTTCATATATTAATCTGATCAATATCTTTCTGTTATACTGAATCATTTTAAGCTAAGTTTTTGGCTGCTAGATAAATTCTGTTCATGATTTTATTGTTAACTCCTTTATAGTGAACAAGTTTATTCTGATTGGTAGAAAGGTTTTTTTAACAAACTGCTTGTAACTTGTCATTTAAACTTTACATTATATATTATATATAATAGCTTATATTGTATTTCCTGATTTCTTTAAGGTTTAACATTTTTTTTAAGTTTACCTGTATTAACTCAATTCTGTTATATGATTCTTTATCTATACCATTTACCTATGATTTTACAGAACAATGTATCATTGCAAAAAGACCATGAACATCTTAAACACATTTTTTTAAGTTGTAAAAGCCTATAAGTCTTATGTATACTGAATTTGTCATCTCAACTATAGGTTCACATATTGCCTTAACAATTTTTATTCTATTTTATTCTATCTTGACAATTGTATACAACCTTGAAGACTATGATGCCTTAAGAATTTAAATTGTAATTTTATAAGTGGTCTTAAAAATTGACTATAGGATTTTATAGTGATTTCTGAATGGATGATAGGTTTATATGTGTAAATATATATGTATAAAAAAATAATAAAGTTGTCTTAAAAAGGTAGAGAAAAAAAATTGAAGTTTCCTACCCAAACTTTTTATATATTACACAAGAAGCCAAAAAGAGCTCCTGTATGCTTGATATTTTAACTCTTTATTTTAATTTACTTTCTCATCAGAAGGATCTAGAATTCCTGGTGCTATTTTAGACCCAAGAAGTTTTTATCAGATTTTCCTAGGCTCTGCCCCACAAATGGGATGGAGGTAGTAATAGATTTTGTTAAAAATATCTCAGCCAAGGTTGAATGTTTTACTATACCTCTTGAATTGTGACAAAGTATACATTTTTAAACATCACAGTGAGTGGTTATATTAATGGGTTTGTTTGCTATTGCCTTTAAATGTGTTATTGTAAATTTGGAAAATTTTGGTACTTTATTTGAATTGCATTATAAATTTATGCTATTTTATAAAAGCCATTTACATTCACAGGAGTTCATGGCAAAAGCATAACAGGAAATGGATCTCATTTTTGGGTGAAAAACCTTTCACTAATTCTAAGCTATATATATTTTTTGATTTTTAAAACATTTTATTATTTTTTCCCTTCTATGTGCAATACAGTATTTGAGGGTTTTCTCTCATTTTATACTTGACATTGTATTTTTAATTTTCTTATTGCTTTTCTTTTTTATTTTTTTAATAGAATTGACTTTTTACCCTTTTCTCATTTTTTGTACTTAGAGTACATATAATCAATATTAATCCTTTTTGATTTTACAAATATAAGTTTAATATATAAATATATAACTACTATAATATTAATGCACACCCAAAAGCCTTAGACTATGGTAACCCTCCAATTATTGGTAAATATTATGGGACTGTGATTAACAATTCTGTCTGATTCCAGGAGAAGGAAGAAAAAGAGCCACAAGGTCAAAAAAAGACCATATCAATCCAGGTAGGATTGAGGAACTTCTGTGCCAATACTGAAGGACTTGAACTTAGCGTTCGGGGTTGCAGCTTTTCTGACATATGTTAGAGGCCTGACTTCCCTGAGTTTCATCCTAGTCAAGTACAAAAGGTTGGCCATCATCCTGGCTCACCCTATCCCTGAAAAGTGCAGGCAAATCAAACTAGGGAAAGACACTTCCCTTGCACAAAAATTTGGTCCTTTTATTTCTCTTATAAGTGTGGCAACTTTCTGTTGTCCTGGCTATTGAATTGGGTAATTGCACAATTGCTTAAATCACTTTAATTGGGCCTTGATTCAATGACCTGTTATAAGTTTATTTTTCCTTACATTTTTGCACATAAGACTTTGATATTTTACATTTCACTCATAAGTTATTTTTTCTCTTTTATTTGGATTTTTTATCTTTATTTCTTTTGCCAATTGATTCACACAACCCCAAAAACTCAGCCATGTATCCTTAGCTGATCTGGGTGTTGGCCTATCTCTCTTCAGGGGAGAATGTGTTATTAATTCTCCTCGGGGAGGGGTGTATGTAATCAGAATGTCTGTATTATAATCTATAATGTGAAATTTAAATTATTTTGAGAGTAATTTCAGAAGGAATGTGTTATTCTCAGAAGGGAATGTATGTTTTATAATCTATAATGTAAAGTTTAAATTCTTTTGAGAGTAATTTCAGAATAAGAAATTTGCCATCCATCTCCCCAGAATCCAGACAATGAACCTATTTGGAGAAGGCACCATGAAGATGCCTGAAGAAACTACACTGCATCATGAAGATTCAAAATGAACTTTGAGGTGCAGTTGACTGAACTATGGGGAATTGAATGCATTTGTTTTGAATGTACACTTATGCTGAAGGGGACTGCCCCTAATTGACTTTTTTGTCAATGTGCCTAGCAATCATTGGATCATTATTTTTGTCCTCTTTTCTTTTTATCCCTAAATTTCTGTAATTTAAAAGTTGGCTATGTTTATAAGACACATCAGGAAGACCAATCTTTTCTCCAGATCTCGGGGGGAATGTGATATTGGAAATTTGGGAGTCCTTGAACTAATTCTGAGGTCCCTGATCTATACTTCCTATGGACATTCAGGGCTCTTTCAAACTACATTTTCCAAGAGCCAACTAGCTTCCTCTCTTGCATAATCATGCAGATAGAAGGATAAATAGTGAGAGACTGGATTAGTACTTCCTCTTTGGTGATCTGGAGCGGAGCCAGGATGGGAGGAAGAGGTAACAGGGTCTGTGTATTTCAAACTAATTCTTAATATGGCACGTGGCTTCATTTTTCTAATGGCTATTAATAAATCTTTAAAAACTGTAATATTTTTAAATCTATCCTTTTATATCCATTTTATTTCTTACATTAAGTAGAGCACACTATGTTCAGTGCAGAATTCTTCTTCACTATGACGAAATTCAAAGCTCTGACAAATGAAATCTGAATGGATGAAAATACTGGGGGAAGGGAAATAACCTTAAAAAGAGATCTGAAAGTTTATTGCTTGCTAATTATTTTCAGCTTTTCCCCTCAAGATAGTAAACAAGCCTACTGGGATTGGTAAAAAGGATTTTTGACTACACTGCTTGTAACTGGTTATTTCCTTCTATTATTGTATTTCCTGATTTCTTTAAGGTTTAAATTTTTTAAATTTATCTGTATTAATCTCATTAATATCTATTCTATTATGATTCTTTATCTGTACTATTTCCCTATGATTTTACTGTAACAACATACTATTGTAAAAAAAGCGCAATAACATCAAACACAAAATTTTTTTTAAGTTGTAAAAACCCATAAGTCTTATGTATCCTGGATTTGCTATCTTAACTAACAAAGTCACATGTTGCTTATACAACCTTGGAGAATATAATGACTTAAGAATTTAAAATGTAATTTTATAAGGGGTCTTTAGAAATGACTTTATACCTTCTGAATGGATGATAGGTATGTGTGTGTGTGTGTACAAACACACACACACACATATAAGAATGTTGTATTAAAGGTAGAGAACGAAATAGAAGTTCTTACCAAAAGTTTTTATATATAAAGCAGGAAGCCAAAAGAGCTCCTGCATGCACAATATTCTAACTATTTAGTTTAATTTATTTCCACCAGAACAATCTAGATTTCTTTGTGATGTTCTAGACCCCAAAAAGATTTTCCTGAGCAATATAGAGGTCTTTGATTTTGCCAAGGTTGAAAGAATTGTTACATCTGTAAAATTTGTGACATATACCCATCAGTTCATAGATTTTTTTAAAAACATCACACAGCAAGTGGCTATGTATAAACTCTTGTAAATCCTATATAATATTGGGTTTGTTTGCTATTGTCAATAACTGGGCTATTGTGAATTTTGGGAATTTGGTTCTTGATTTGAATGTGCGTTATCTACTCTACTACTGTTTTGTTTTTATATATCTGTTATTTTGTAAAAATTATTTGTACTCACACAGTGGATAAGACCAAGTTTAAAAAGGAAATGGATCTCATTTCTTGATGAGGAATTTTTGTATTCTACCTCCCTTGGATAACACAGTGTGTCACTGATTCTGTTATATATTTTGATTTTTAAAACATTCTTTTATTATTTTTTCCAAAGTACATATTATCAATATTAATCTCTTTTGATTTTATAGTAATATAAGTTTAATATAAATATATTTGCTGTAATATTAATGCATACTCAAAAAGCCTAGGACTGTGGTAACCTGCCAATTATTGCTAAATATTATGGGACTATGATTAATGATTCTGCCAGATTCCAGGAGAAGGAAACAAAAGAGCCACAAGGTCAAGGAGACCACCCAGTCCCAAATGGAACTGGTGAGAAACTGCACAGTGCTTAGCAGCACAAGGTAAAAAAAGACCATATCAATCCAGGTAGGATTGACAGAACTTTGTCATGCCAATACTGAAGGACCTGAAACTAGTGTTTGGGATTTGGGGTTGCAGCTTTTCTGACATATGTTAGATGCCTGACTTCCCTGAGCTTAAGCCTAGTCAAGTACAAAAGGTTGGCCATTACCCTAGCTCACCCTATCCCTGAGAAGTTCAGGCAAATCAAACCGGGGAAAGACACTTACCTTTTCACACGAAATTTTGGTCCTTTTCTTTCTCTTATAAGTGTGGCAAACTCTCTGTAGTCCTGGCTACTGATTGGGTAAGTTCATAATTACTTAAATCACCTTAATTGAGCGCTGATTCAAGGATCTGTTATAGTTTTATTTTTCCTTTACTTAGATTTTTTAGACATAAGACTAACATTTTTATTTCATCCACGAGTTATTTTTTATCTTTTATGTGGATTTTTTTATGTTTTTGATTTCTTTTGCAATTGATTCATATACTTTATAACTCCCCCATGTATTCCTGAGTGATCCCTGTTTGTTATTATTTTCCTAAAGAGGGCCTTTGTTATTATTGTAACTTTGATTTGAATTTAGGAAATTTTAGGATAAGAAATTTGCCTCCTCCCAGAATCCAGACAATGAACCTGTTTGGAGAAGACGCCATGAAGATGCCCGCAGAGACCACATACTGCATCAAGGAGATCCATAGTAAATTTTAGAATGTGAAACTGAACTATGGGAGGTTGAAAGCATTTGTTTTGAATGTATACTCTTCTGCCAAAGGGGACTGCCCCCAAAATTGGCTTTTTGTTAATCATTAATTTTGTTTTTTTTTCTTTTTATCCACAAATTATTGCAATTTATATGTTGATTATGTTTTTATGATCCATTGGGGAGACTGGTCTCCCAAAAGATCACAGGGGGGTATGTATAAATGGAGATTTTGAACCTTGGACTTCATCTCCCATAAGTACCTTAGTTTTCCAAAAATTCCCTTTAATCTCTCCTGCACCTTTACGTTTGCATGGTCACATTATTGTTTTATATTTGGCTGTAACTCCTCCCTCTTCCTCTTTTGTTCTGGTGAGCAGGCTGAATACCTACATCTCTTACTTTAGTTATTATTAATAAAACTTTATTAAATATAATATTTAGTTATTGGATATTAATTTTAAAATCCGCAATACTTAGAACTACTTTTCCTAATCTGGAGTCTAAATTCTGAAATTTCTCCAAATTATTAATGGAATTAAATTATATGGTTTTGTAACTGCAACTTCTAAGAGTCCTAAAACAAAGATCATTTCTACTGATGATCCTTCCATGTAACAAATACCCTACTCCAAACCACTTGTTTAAGAGTGTCTTGTATCTTCAATTTAGTCATAATGACAAACAGATGAAAGTCAGCTTAGTGTGGCGGAGAGAGAGTTGGTCCTGAGTCAAGGAACACCAACATTCGAATCTCACTTCTGACACATGTTAACAATGAGACTATGGACAAATTATTTAACTTCTTAATTTATAGATCTGTCCTAGCAGAAGTTTCAGAATAGAAAGTTCCCCAAATAAATAAAATCAGGGATCCAAACTGTGTATGCACACACATCCAGACACAAATGGAATGGCTTACAGTTGTACACACGTTAAACCTATTATCTGATTTTATCCTCGAATCCAGACCTTACATGAAATCTGATCTTCTTACAGAGACAAAAATTAAAATGCTTTCCAAACCAAAGAAGAATTCTAAACAACTGCAATTTCCCCTACTTAATAAATTCCCGTGGTTTTTTATACGTCCAAGGATCAAATATAAAATTCTTGTTTGGTTTTTAAAGCCCTTTACAAACTCACTCCTTCTTACTATCCTACTTTCTTACACTTTACTTCCCTATCAATGAGCTTTACAATCCAGTGAAACTAGGTCTTTTTGTTGTTCCTCTCATGACACTCATCTCCCAACTCCATGTTTTTTCAATAGCTGTCCCCCATGCTTAGAATGTCCTTTTTTCTCACCTCTCCCTGGGCTCCCTTTAACACTAGCTTAAATCCACCTCCTAGCAATGTAACTAAAGGAAAGTCACTTACTCCTTTTTGCCTAGCCTTTGCCCTTCTGTCAGAGTTGTTACTAAGACAGAAAGGGGTTTTTTTTTAAAAGACTAGCTTAAATCCCAACTTTTTTTTCCACTTTCTTTTTCTTTTTTTTTTTTTATTTTAAACCCTTAACTTCTGTGTATTGACTTATAGGTGGAAGAGTGGTAAGGGTAGGCAATGGGGGTCAAGTGACTTGCCCAGGGTCACACAGCTGGGAAGTGTCTGAGGCCAGATTTGAACCTAGGACCTCCCGTCTCTAGGCCTGGCTCTCAATCCACTGAGCTACCCAGCTGCCCCCTCCACTTTATTTTTAAATTTTATTTTACCAATTACATGGAAAAACAAATTTCCACATAAGTTTTCCAAAGTTATATGATCCAAATTGTCTCCCTCTCTCCCTTCCTTCCCCCTTCCTGGTGCTGGCAAGCAAATCAATCTGTAAATCCCAACTTCTTCAAGGAGTCATTCTCTCTAAGATTACTTCCCACATATATCTTATATGTACATAACTATGTGCAGGTTTACTCCCCGACTAGGATATGAGCTACCTGACAGAAAGGGCTACTTTTGCCTTTGTAATCCCTCAATGCCTGCACATAATAAGTACTTGAATTCATAGTATGCATATATTTGCTTCAAAAATATAGCTGGCAGGGGCAGCTGGGTAGCTCAGTCGATTGAGAGCCAGGCCTAGAGACGGGAGGTCCTAGGTTCAAATCTGGCCTCAGACACTTCCCAGCTGTGTGACCTGGGCAAGTCACTTGACCCCCATTGCCTACCCATACCACTCTTCCACCTATAAGTCAATACACAGAAGTTAAGGGTTTAAAATAATTAAATAAATAAACAAACAAACCAACCAACAAACAAATAAATAAATAAATGAATGAATAAATGAATAAATAATATATAGCTGGCAAGTATCCATGCTTGCCCATCATACCATTCTTATTCAGGTTTTCCCACAATTTACTGCAACTGAGTCCACCTAATGTGAAGATGGACTTCCTCACTTTCACTGTATACCATAGACATATCAATGAAGCACACAAACTGTCTATGAGTTAACTCTTCCTTTTCACTAAAATCTCAAGACAATATTGTATGCTAGCTGATACTTAGAGACTCAAACACTGACCATGCAATTGCAACATGAAGGATCATTAACATGTTGCAATCTGTAAAAACAATTCCTAATGTTTTACCCAAAGTTTTCTGTGACCCTATTACTCTCAAGCAATACTGTATGTATAGAACAAAAAACTCACAACTATCCCCTAAAAGAACTTCACGGTAGCACAATCCCTGGCCCATAGTAGGCAATTTAATAAATATTTACTGAGTGATTGACTGGATGGAATACCTTCTGTCTAGGGTAAGTGGAAATGATCAATGAAGGAATTTACTTTGATTGACTATGCCTATTTGTTGTTCTTTTTTTTTCTTCTTGTGTTGTTTGATGGGGGTGGGAGAGTGAGAGGTAGATAAAATAAATGTCTGGAAGGGTGGGAAAATGTAAGGCTCCTTAAGTAACTGTAAAGGAATATAGGGGCAGCTGGGTAGCTCAGTGGATTGAGAGTCAGGCCTAGAGATGGGAGGTCCTAGGTTCAAATCTGGCCTCAGCCACTTCCCAGCTGTGTGACCCTGGGCAAATCACTTGACCTCCATTGCCCACCCTTACCACTCTGCCACCTAGGAGCCAATGCACAGAAGTTAAGGGTTTTTTAAAAAAATTAAAAAAAAAAAAGGAATATAGGTTCTCTGCCTTGAACACAAAGTAGACTCACTGAATAGAACTGAATATAAAAATCAATTCACAGATCCAGGATAGGGAGGTATGCCTAAGACAGTAGTCCCTATGGAAAAAAAAAAAACCATGAAAGCTCAAACAGAATGCAAGCTCAATCTGTTTCAATGATGTGTAATGGAAGCCCAAAGAAAACAGATGCTACCACAGGCCTAAGAGGGAGGTGTCCATAATGAGAGGCAATGGTGACAACAGACTCTGGCCTAGAATACTGTATTAAGCCTTGGGCATCATATTTGTTCTTGTAGCTGTTGTTTTAAAACCTCACCTTCCATGTTAGAATCAATAATGAGTATTGGTTCCAAGGCAGAAGAATAGTAAGGTCTAGGCAATGGCAGTTAAGTGACTTGCCCTAGGTCACATGGCTAGAAAGTATCTGAGACCAGACTTGAATCCAGGACTTCTAAACCTGGCTCTCAAACCACTGAGCCACCTAGCTACCCACAGGGCATCATATTTTGGATTAAATATCATCTTCAGAAACCAGGAGAGACCATGCCATAGTAGGACTGGTTGATGGGAACAGGGGATTTTTAGCATGGAGAAGAGAAGATTTAAGGAAGCCATAATAATAATGTGGGAAAGAGATCAGAGTTATTCTGCTTGCCTCAGAGGGCAAGAGCAGGAACAAGCAGAAGTTGCAAAGACACATTTAGACCTGATGTAAGAAAAGGTTTCATAAAAATTAGAACTACGCCAAAGTAGAATGGACTATTTCAGGAGGTTATCAGTTCCCTCATTTGGAGGCCTTTGAGCAGAGGTTGGATGGCTACTTGTTAAGAATGTTGTAGACTGGGTTCAAGTAAGATTAGACTAGATGGTCCCTGACAGTCTTTTATTACTTAGATTCCAAGATTAACTTTGAAAAGACTAAGTACTACTGGCCTAGACTATCAACTCAATCCAGGCTAAGATTATCTTTCTATGCCTTAGTTTCTCTATCTGCAAAGAAAGAACAATGCTACCTAACACCCACAGAAACAGTTTCTTGAGACTGTTTTGAGATAACATAATATCTGATATTTCAATAGTAGGAATAAAGCTATGAAATAATTGCTATCCCCCTTTGGGGCTGAACTGAAGCATACAAAAATGTGCACACCATAATAAGAGAAAAACTAGGTGGAAAAAACAGAGGAAATGGAATTTGAGGGGTGAAAGGGAGTTAAGGGATTATTTAGTCTAATCCTTTCATTTTACAGATAAGAAAACTAAAGTATATAGTATGACTTGTTAAGGTCACAAGCATGGTTATAATAGTATCAGTGCAAAACTACCAGTTGTAGACTTTTTCCATTATACCATATGGCCTCCTTTGAGTGAAGATTTCTTTAGGCTCATGCTTTATTATAAGAACTTTAGAACCAGGATAGATCTTTGAAGTTGTCCAGAGAAAGTCATCCTGGAACAGATATGGCATTTGAACCCTCTGAATGTTTCCTTTCCATATTACCACACTGCTAGCTTTGACTCAAATCTCTAAGGCCAGATTAAGAAACTCTTTTAACAACTAGAAACATCAGCAGCCTTTCACATTGCCTCTCTATCTGCTGGCTAATCCATGCCATGACTAAAGGAGATTGGGAGATGGTTACCCATGGTCAAGACTGCAAGAGAGTAGCCAACAAATCAATGCATCACATTCTCTGAATTTTCACTTTGAAGTCTACCTTAAGGAGAGTCAGTGTTTTCTAGCACTACTCTACAAATAAACAACTTTTCAAACAACTTTTATTCATCTATATTATTCCAATACATAAGATAAACTAATACAAAGATTGAATGAATCACTATGCATTTCAACCCATACCATAACCCAAAGAAAAGGTTTCTTCCCTACTCCTCACTTCCACCTCCGAGGAATGCTATGGGAAAGCAACTCTTATTAGAATATTCTAGCAATCTAAGTTCTCCCTACTTCCTAAAATAGTATTTTCGAAATTGACTTACCTAAGGAATACTTTTGGTCTTCAAACATACAATATACAATGCATTTACTAAAACTTCATTCAGCACCATAGGTAGAAAAGTCATGATTTTTATTAAACTTTTCTTTATATGTTGTCTCCCTCCCATTCCCACTATTAGAATGAGAGCAAGAGTTTTTGAGAGCAAAGACTGTCTCAATTTTTAATATGTACCCGCAGGGCTTAACTCATTGCTTAACACACAGTAAGTTCTTAATAAATGCTTTTCCATTTTATTTAAGATTATGAGGCCTCAGGCATGAAGAACTATCTCAATATACATAAATTGAATGTAAATTGGAAAAGGTAAAAATATTTATAATATGGTAATTTTTCAGGGAATACTCCAACATTAACCATGGATGTATTACTTATCCTCTAATCCAAATATCTGCAAAAAAGGAAACATGATACTACCTCACGCAGCTATAAAAAATGTTTTTCAATCCCTAAAGTGCTAAGCTTTTTTCATATTGTACATGCCTGCTTTAAATATGTTTCTTATATATAGAAAATCATTGACTTTTGCTTTCTTATCCATTCTCCTAGATTCTTTCATTTTAGTGGAAGTACCAGTGGAAGGACATTAACTGAACAAAAAAAATTTAGATGTTTGAAATTCAAAAAGACAAGTACCTTTATTTCATACTCCATAACTTTTCCTATATTTTTGTTATAAAAATTCCTTAGCATACTAGAAACTTTTTTCAAATAATGTACTTCTACCTATAAGGACTAAATGCAAATGATTCAATACTTTCTACTTTTGTTGCAAATAAGAGAAAAAAAATTCTCCTTCATTTATTCCTATTGGATCATTTCTTTGTCCATATTAGTCATTTCATTTTGAAGTAGCAGTAGAATTGGCCAAATATTGTTAAAACCCCAAGATTAATATATTTTTTCAGATTTTTAGAATTTATGGTTTGGTATATAAATAGTATAGTTGTCATAATAATATTGCTTTTGCTTGCATCTTAGTGTCTGACTGATGAATAAATTTTAGAACTAATAAGAAATATTTCATCTCTCTCATCTAGTGGTCAACTTTCAGATAGTGAATTTGGTGATGGAAATGCTACAACTGCAGTCTGTGAGGTAGTGAGGAGTATTCTTCATCAGATTACAGCAACAATGAATCCATCAATGAAGTTCCTTCTATAACTGATAATCTAAAAGGTAATGAGAAATGTTTCTAGAGTAGCCAGACCCAAGTTTATGATAAAAGAGATGACTATCAAATGAAATGATATTTGTAAAGTACTTAGCCCAGAGTCTGGCACAGAGTAGATGCTATTATTATTTAGAGCCACGATGTCTGATAGGTCAAGATGGTTCTTGACAATGAATGGGCTTCTGCTTCTCAAGCAGAACAACAGATATATACTATTACAATTTCCATCAGGCCCTACAAATTTTACAATCTGAGTTGTCTAAAAAAATTCTGTTTCCTACCCACATTCAGAGGAAGAACTGCAGGAGAGGAAACATAAGAAAAACAACTGCTTGAACACATGGGTTGAGGTGGACATGATTGGGGATATAGACTCAAAACTACCACACCAATGCAACTATCAACAATTTGGAAATAGGTCTTGATCAATGACACATGTTAAAACCAGTGGAAATGTGCATCAGCCATGGGTGTGGGGGAGGGGGTGTGGGGGATGAAGGGGAAAGTAGGAGCATGAATCATGTAACCATGTTAAAAATGAATATTAATAAATGGTTAAAAAATTCTGTTTCTTCTTTTCAAATTTTATTTAGTGAATCAATGCTTAGAAAGATTCAGAAACGTTCAAGTGCTAGGAGCAAGTAACAGGAAATGACAATTAGTCCATTCCATTAAATGAATCAGAAAAATGTATTGGGTCCTGCTGTCACTTATGGCATCAGTGCCTGAAGAAACCTACTCATAAAAAATATGTGGTATAGCTTCTGGGGGTTATTCAATAAAATTATGCCATGTAATCAATTCATAAGCACAATCAACTTTTACATGAAACTAAAAAGAAGCAAAATCTATCTCATAAAAAATTCTATGGAATTCTGTTATAAAAATAAATAAATATATATATATATATATATAAAATTTTTATTTATTTATTTATTTTTAAGCCCTTAACTTCTGTGTATTGGCTCATAGGTGGAAGAATGGTAAGGGTGGGCAATGGGGGTCAAGTGACTTGCCCAGGGTCAAATAGCTGGAAAGTGTCTGAGGCCGGATTTGAACCTAGGAGTTGTCTGACATTTACATATACCAACTGAGGAACCTTGCAAAGCATTGCCACCTTGCAAAGCATGTTATAAATGTATTCCATATATGTCAAATATGCCAGACAATTTGGGTCTAAAATTTTGGTTGGCAGTAGACAACAAACTATGTGGCAGCAGAAAACAAATAATTGTACAAATGGATTCTCTTACTTGGAAAAAGACTAGAAACAATGACAGCAGAGCACCTGAGACTCATGAAACCCAAGTCAACTAAATTCACTACATAGAAACCTGGAACAGTTAATTTACACTCCTTGATCTTTTCCTGAGACTTACTGAGAATGATGACAGGAGAACAAATACACAAATACATACCCTGCATGAAATTCCAGTTTTGACTACCTAAAATCTATCTACAGTGATATTGACTTCAGAGCAGTATGAGATCCAAATCCATAACTATTATGAGAACCCTCCATCCAGATGTTCAGATTCTAGCAGAAAACAACTCAAAGCCAGAGACTATACTATTTTACAAGAGTAAGGTAGGAGTAGATATTATTGACCAAATGGCAAGGAGTTACTCAGTGAAAGCAGCAAATGATCTTCAGTCTCAAGTCTCAATCTCCTTTCAGAAAACGCAAATTGGATGTCCAGGAGATACCTTAAACTCAACTCATCCAAAACAAAGCATTATCTTTCCCCAAAACCCTCCTTCCTTCTATATTATTATTAGAGGTTGACACCATCCTCTAAGATTCCCAATCTAGAGTCTGCATGGACTCCTCACTATCTCTCATCCCCATTTCCAAGCTTTTGCCAAGGACTGTCTCTTTCACTTTCTCACCATCTCTGTATTACACTCCCTTCTCTCCTCTGACACTGATACTTCTCTGGTGCAGATTCTCAGCATACACCTCATGCTTAGATCACTGCACTAGGCTGCAGATGGCTCTATCTGTCTCAAGCTTCTCCCATTCAATCCATTCAGCCACCAAAGCACTTTTCCTAAAAATGAAGTTCTGACTATGTCACTCCCATTCTATATATCTCTAGTGGCTCCCTATTACCTCCAGTATCCAACACACAAAATCCTATTTGGCATTCAAAGCTCTTCATGGCCTAGCACCTCCCCAACCTTTCTAGTTTTTTTTATACTTTAATCCTGGACATGTACTCTTTGATTCAGTGACACTGACTTCCTGATTATTTTACAAGACACTCCGTTTCTCAGCTCTATGTATTTTCTCAGACTGTCCCTCCACTTGTTCTACCTCTTCATTTCTACCTCCTAGCTTCCTCCAACTGCCAAATAAAATTTCATCTCCTACAGAAAACTTTTCCCTTACCACTCTTAATTCTAGTACTTTCTCTGTCAATTATTTCCTTTTTATCTCACATATAGAGATTTTTTTAAAAGGAAGACTCTTTTTGTACAAAAATATTTATAGCAGTTTTCTTTATGATACTGAGGAGATTCCTCAATTGAGGAATAGCTGAATAAACTATGGTATGTGATTGTAGTGAAATACTACTTTAAGAAATGATAAGCAGGATTTCAGAAAAACCTGCAAAGACCTATGTGAACTGGTGCAAAGTGAACTAAACAGAACCAGGAAAACATTATACACAGCAATGTAAGATGAACAACTGTGAATGACTTCGCTATTCTCATCAACACAATGATCAAAGACAATCCCAAAGGTTTTATGATGAAAATACTACGCACCTCTAGAGAAAGAACTGATGGGGTCTGAATGCAGATCAAAGCAGACTTAAACCTTCACTCTACTTTCTTCATGTTTTATTTCAATGTCTTCTTCCACAATATAATGAATATGGAAATATGTTTTGTATGGTAGTACACATATAACCAATAATAAATTACTATCTCAGGGCCAAAGGAGGGGAAGGAGGGAAAAGAATGTGAAATTCAAAATGTCAGGAAATGAATACCAAAAATTGTTTTTACATGTAAATGGGGAAAAATAAAAAAGTATTACTGTAATTGTACCAAAAAAAAATTTTTTTAATCCTAGCTTTATAAATCTGGGCAAATCACTTAATCTCTGTCTGCCTCAGTTTCCTTATTTGCAAAATGGAGATGATAATAGCACCTATACCTCAAAGTTGCTGTATCAAATGAGTTAATATTTGTAAAATAACCAGCACAGTTTTTGGCACATAGCAGACAACTGTTCCTTTCCTTCCTTCACCAACCCCTTATTCCTAGCCCTCAGGACACTAGAATTCCAGAGAACAGAGTCTGGAAAACAAAGTCTTAAAAGATTTCAGGAATGACTTCCTTCATGTTTTATACTGAGCAAAATGTCACCCCTGTTGTTCTGTGTTACAATTTAAGTATAACTCTCTTTCTAACAATGTATTTCTTATTAGGAAGTTAAATATATACAGTAAAAGTCTAACATGATACATCACATCAATGCTTCGATTCTGTTGTTTTTTAATGTTTTAACATTTTCTAACAAAAGCTGTTATATTGTGAGAGTCTTTGTTTCATGTAAATGAGAACCACAGATTACACTGGAATCCTATTGGTAGAGCTGAAATGTCTCAATTAGACATGAGATAGAGAAAAAGGGCAGGTTTTTTCTAATTACATAGAATATACTTAAACAATGTTGATGAGGTATATAAGTGACTGTTCTTCCACAGAGCCTCCAATAATTATTGTTTTCCTTTTTTGTCATTTGCCAATCTGATAGATAATTTTGGTCAATAAATAAGCATTAATGCGGCACCCTCCTATATGCCAGGAACTGTGCTCAGCTCAAGATACAAAGAAGTACAAAAGACAGTTCCTGCCCGCCAGGAGCTCAGAATCTAACAGGGGAGACAACTGTGTACAATATATATAACAAACTGCTGAGAAAGTTGGGTGAAAGGCAGACACCAAAGGCAGATGAGCTGCCCTGGAAAGAGCTCAGCAAGACCCTTCACCAGAAGTGCTAGTCCTCCTTGAATACCCCATACACCTCAAAATTGGAGAAAATCAAGCACTGGCATTACAAAGGATGAGGTAAGCCTTCTCACAAAAGATGAGATTTTATTTTAGACTCAAAGGAAATCAAAAAAGCCAAGAAAAATGGGTTGGGAAATGGAAGTGTCTTGTGGTTGGAGGAACAGCAAGGAGGTCATTGGTACCAAAAATCAACACTCTTGGAGGAGAAAGGGATAAGAAGCCTGGAAAGGCATAAGGAAGCCAGGGTATAAAGGTCTTTGACTGGCAAATGGGATTTTATATGTGACCCTGAAGAAGATATGGGGCCACTGGAGTTTAATGAATAGTGATTAACATGGTAGACCCTCGGAGTGGTTTTTAATTTTTATTTCTCTCATTATACGTGACAGTGCATTTTTATATAGTTGATAGCTGACATTTCTTCTTTTGAAAACTGCCTATTCATATCCTTTCAAAAACTGTCAATACCTGATGGTACAACTTCCTTAGACCTTTTATATTCAGGATTCTTTTCCTACAACTAATAAAAACTACTCTTAAACATCACCATTTAATCAAATCCAAAGGCCCTTTTTCATTCTTCATTCTTTTTTATCTCTCTTCAGCAACTGGCACTGTTGACATGCCCCTTCCTTAGCTTCCAAGATGCCATATTCACTAGGTTTTCCTTCTGCCTCAACTCTTTTGCTCTTTTATCTTCTTTTTGACACTTTAAAATGGGTGTCTTCCAACTTTATATCTTTGGCCCTCTTCTCTATATATATTCTCTCCTCTTAGCAATTTCTTCATTCCCCCAGCTCTGTCTATTATGTTCAAAAATATGGGACTCTCTTTTTAGTCTTTCTTCTCTTCTCATGTACATTCAAGTTCTATTCAATCTATCCCTCCACCATAAAATATTTTTAAATTTCACATTCTATCTCTATTCCTTCTGCTCTGACCAAGAATGGGTCCTCATTACCACGAATCCAGACTATTATAACAACATCCTACATGTCCTTCCTTCTTCCATTCTCTCATGTCCAATCTATCCTATATATTCCAGCCAAAGTCATCTTCCTTATGCAAAAATCTAATCATGTCATTCTTTTGGTCAAAAATCTTCAGTAGGCTTCTACCTCCTGGGGGGTAGAGTTAAAACTTTTTTGCCTGGCATTCAAAGCCCTCCAGTTAGGCACCACACTCTACCAATCTTACCTGCTGTTATTCTCTTTCATGTTTCAGGTAAACAAAATCACTCTCTAGCTTCAGTACATGCTCTACATTTTCCCATCCTTTGATGCTTACTTCAAATTCTGCTACTATCAATCAATCAATTAATATTTATCAAGTGCCTACTTACGTGCAAAGCATTTATTAAGTTCTGGGGATACAAAGAGGCAAAAGGCAGTCCTTGCCCTCATGAAGCTTACAATTTAATGGGGGAAACAACATGCACATATATACAAAGCAAGCTATATAGAGAATAATTAACAGAAGGAAGGCACTGAAATTAAGAGGGGTTGGGTCTTAATACCTGTTTTACATTACCAATCTTTCAAAGATTACAGAAGACAGTGATCATAGGATACCCTTTTTTTCTCCTTCCCCAATAAATCTCCACTTATCCAGAATAAAATTCCCTAGTCAACTGATCTTCATATGGCAAGATCTCTATTGACCAGAAGAGAATACAAAAGAACTATCTACCTACCCAGTCATTTACAGCAGTGATTCTCAAAGTGGGCGCTACCGCCCTCTGGTGGGTGCTGCAGCGATCCAGAGGTGCAGTGATGGCCACAGGTGCATTTATCTTTCCTATTAATTGCTATTAAATTTTTTTAAAAATTACAGGGGCTAAATAATATTTTTTCTGGAAAGGGGGCGGTAGGCCAAAAAAGTTTGGGGACCACTGATCTACAGTAAGCCTAAAATTATAGTCATCTGTGAAATATGACCATTCAGATTAGATGACCTGTTAGAATAGATTCCTTACTCCTCTAAAATCTATGATTTTGACTCCTCCCACTCAAACCCTATACCTAGTCAGCAAATCCTATTGATTTTTCCTTAATAAAGTTTCTCAAATTCATTTCCACCGTGACCACCCCAATTACCATACTCTTTACAACCCTCTATATAAATGCTAGCTCTAATCATCGTTTTTAATTATTATTATCTAGCCTGAACAACTATAATGGCCTCTCATAACTGGTTATCTTACCTTGAGATCTTCTGGTCCCATAGAACTACCAGGTTAATCTTCCTATACCCATTACTTTGTTCTCACTACTCTGCTAAAAAATTATTTAAGTCCAAGCTCCTTAACCCAATATTCCACAATCTGTACCCAACCTACTCTGGCAGCTTTATCTGCCAAATAATCTGGCCAAACTAAATTATTCACAGTGCCTCATGCACAGTTTATGCTTTCTTATCTCTGTGCCTTTAGCAATCCTGGTTCCCCTTCCTCAAAAATCCTCTCTACCCACACCAACCCCATCTCTACCATTTAAAATCCAACTCACCTTTCTAATGCCCAGGGTCAAATATCACCTTTCATAAAGTCTTTCTCCAATCCTCTCCAGTTAGGAATGCTCCCTACCACCCCCAAATGTCTCTCTATAGCAGTCTTCTGGACTTGATTATATACTGATAAGGATTATAATTATTAGGTGTATATCAATAAAGTTATTGATTGACTGATCTCTTGATAGATTCATTTTTAGAACTCCCCCTAGTGGTACCTCATACTTTATAAGTATTAATTGTTTAAGCCAATTATCACCTGAGGACTTGTCACAGTTATCCCAAAAATATCTCTTGATGTACTAGACACTAGAGGCAGCATAAGAGAGAATACAGGGAAGCAATCCCTAAGTTAGAAAGAGCTGGGCTCTAGCCTTTGACATACACAGACTGCATGACCACCTCCAAATCACCATCTCTCAGTGTTCTGGGCCAGGGTGTCAACCTCAAAAAAGAAAAGAGAGCCATTTACACACAAGAATCCTGCTGGTCACATATTTTAAGATGTTAATATCTAGGTTCTATTATATTTTTGTTAAATTGTAAACTATTTCCCAATTATATTATACTCTGGTTCCCACGCACTTGAGAGTGCTGCTTAATTTGGGCTTAAAACCAGAAAAACTCACTACTCTCTACTTCTACCTCTACTTCTACCTTCTCCTGCTGTCTTCGATAAAACAGCTTTTTCTCTTTGTGAGTTCCTCTCTTGAACCTCTATTTAAGGAAGCCATGTCCACTTCAAACCCACAATTCCCCAGAATATTTCTGCACCCTGCCCATGGTCAGGTACCTTCCCCTACTCTACCTTTCCAGCTCTCTTTTATATAGTCTTTTACTACTAAAATATAAGCTTTTTGAGGGTACTCTTTTGTTTGTATTCTTAGACTAGTGCCTGGCACCTAGTAAGGGCTTAATAAATTCAATCATTTTCTCTTTCTCCTTCTCTCTCTTCATCTCCTTCCCTCTTTTCTTTCTCCCTGAATAACTGTGTCTTTTCCTCTTCCCCCTCAGGTGCTGACTTATATTGATTGAAGGAATTTCCTCAAGATATGTTCTCTGCCCCAATGAAGTCACAGGTCTGGATCCCCCTAAACAATAGCAATTTTAACTTAAACTACATAAGTGGGAATGTTTATAATCCTGTACCAAGTGTCAAATGTAAATTCAATATCAATAATAAGTCTCCTGGTTTGAAGACTTTCTATTATGAAGCAGCAAACACTGGAAAGAACACAGTCCAAGGTACCTTTCAGTTCCTCTGATTCTATGAGAGTCCCAACTATGACAATAAATAACTTAAAACACCATAAGCCTCAATTCCTTCATCTATAAGATGGGGAAAATAACACATACTACCCTACCTGAAAAGGTAATTGAGAGGAATGCATTTTGTAAATTTTCAAGTCCTATATAAAGATAAATCATTTGTACTGTCATTCTACAGTACTTTCAACAAAGAAAATTACTATAAAAATTCTTTTTTGCTGAAAAATACTCCAGCCGCGTATCTAGTAAAACAAAAATGGCCTAATTAGGCAAGTTCAACTACTCTGTCCAGCTGCCAAATTTCAAAATTTTATTTTTCAAGTTAGTGCCATCTGAAAATCATGAGATCTGGTTAACAAGTAACTAATCATTCTTATATCTCTTACCCTTTGCTAAAAGTATTTTTTAAATTGTTTAGGGCTATGCAATTGCAACATTTAATAACAACTTCTTGTAAATTATTCTGTAGTTCATTTGGAAATATACTGTCCAAAGTCAATTACTGACAAATATTTGATAAGTCTATTTTTTAAGATATTTTACCATGTCTTTTTTAAAATAATGTTTTACCATCCAGAACACACAACACTCTTAAGTAAACTATGCAAAATGGGTAGGAGACTAAAGAAACTAAATCAAATCTCCAGTGAAACCCTCCAAACTTGTAAAACTACACAAATCACAACATTAGAATTGTCAGGGGCCAATAACTCAAGGTTCTAGTTTTGCAAATGGTAAAACTAAGAGACCCAGAGGAGAAAAGTAATTTCCCCAAAGTTCCATAGCAAATCAATGAAAGTCAGAATCAGAATCTAGGTTCCCAGACTCATAGTACTGTTACCAGTGTTCTTTCCACTCTACCAAGGTGCTTCTAAATATGCAGCTCAAATGAATGCCATAATAAACCGAAAGTAATAACTAACATTCCTATCTAGCCAATAGTGTGCACCCACAGCCAAAAGTTACTGCATTTTACTCTTAAGTAGTTAAGGCAGATCTCCTCTACATCAAATATCTATACTGCACTCCTGGTATACTCAACTATGAACATCTCCTCCCCACAAATTCAGAAAGCAATTAATGTAAGGTTTTTCCATTCTACACAATTTCCTTCTGAAGAAGTCTTGGTTTCAAACACAAGAGGACTTAATTGTCCTCAATTATTATTAACAGTTACCATTTGCCTTCTCGTCTTCATTTGGGACCATCAACCCTTTTCTTCTATAAAACAATCAGGTTGCTGAATAAAAATTTCAGATCAAAGGCCCATCAGACTCCATATTGGACCCATGGGTGAAGTTGCCAAAACATCAATTCCACCTGAAGACAGCTCTAGAGCAACAAAAGACAGTCTGGGGAAGAAGAGGCAGCAGCATGTAGCAGAAAAAGTAACAGTTTGGGAGCCAGAAGCCCTGGGAGCCACATCTGCCTCATGAGGAACAAGGAGGGGCCTAGTAGACTCTCTTGCCTCCTATTTATAGAGCTCTTCCTATTTATACTCTATGTGCAACTTTACTCCTTAAAGTACATTGTCTATTAATGACACACAAAAAGAAAGGCATTTGAGGCTGAAAAAGTTTGTAACTTCAAGAGAAAATAAAGTATCTTTTTATTGAAAATGACAATAAAAAATCTGGTGTAAAGTCTAAGATACAAAAATAATTTACAAAGATCCCTAGGAAGATAAAAACAATATGGCAGGGGCAGCTGGATGGCTCAGTGGATTGAGAGCCAGGCCTAGAGACAGGAGGTCCTAAGTTCAAATCCAGCCTCAGACACTTCCCAGCTGTGTGACCCTGGACAAGTCACTTAACCCCCATTGCCTAGCCCTATAACAAATAAAAAAATTAATACAGAAGGATATATAAAAAAAAAAGATATTAGGGTTTAAAAAAAATTAAAAAAAAAACAACATGGCAGAAGGAAAGGTGGCTAGAGAAATGGATGACACAGATAAAGGTAAAAAAGGAACACTTGGGTTGAAAGCACAATAGAAAATTCTAGTTGTGTATGGTGAGCTTGGGCGAGCACAGCAATCTGCCAGGGGGAGAATGAACGCCTATTAAATTGCAATTCAGTCAACACTCATAAAAAAGATCACAATATTTAAGGTGAAAGTCAACACCAGTTTAGTTTTCTCCTTCTTATAGCCTATTTATGCTCTAGTAGGCCATGATATTTCTGACTTCTTTCTTCCCTTTCATGTCTCACAGCTTGTAATCTAGCTCTTGCACTGTACAACTTAAATGTAAACCCTGAGAGGCAGGGGCTATGTTATGCTTTTTATATACTCTAAGTTGCCAAACATTTATGATTTTGAAATCTACTGAACTAAAAATGCCTTGTCTTCTCTAAAATGTCTTCCCTATTCATCTCAGGCTTGGCCAGGAGAAGGTGTATGTTCAATTGCATCACCCTCTTTCCTCCTCATATCAGTAATTAAATGATTTGCCCAAGGTCACACAGCTATTAAGGTATCAAGGCTTTATTCAAATTTGAGTCTTCTGAGTCCAAATTCAGGACCAAACAAGATATTTGTAAAGCAGTTAGTACAGTGCCAGGAAAACCATAGGTAATAAAAAATGACTGTTTCCTTCCTTCTCCTAATCCAAGTGTCTTCACAAGGGACTAGTACTAGTTGCTATTTTCATGGGCTGCTGGTCACTGACTTTGCATAAACTGACTAGGGAGAGAGAATGTTTTGTATTAAAAATAATTATACAAAGGAATAAGTAATGAGTCTCAAATAAGTAGCATAAATCATAACTGCCACATTTCAGAGGAAGGAACCACCTCTATGGGGTAGAATGGTCAAGAAAGGCCTCCCAGAGAAAATAAAGCATTTGCAGTTCAACAAGTATTATTTTCATGCCCTACTATCATGGTGAACACAAAAGGAATATGGTCATGGGCTCTGCCTTCAAAAACTTTAAATGCAGGTATATACAGTAAGAGCTGTAATACAAGAAGGTAGGAATGAAAGAGAAGCTATCTTAAGTAGCTATCTTATACAATAACCAAGTGACCAAGAGATATTTATTACCTACCTACAGATTGTGGTGGGAGGAGGGAGAAAACTGATGTGAAAAGATCAATGGGCCAGTGGGCAGTTAAAGGAAGAGAGCTAAAGTTTACCCACTGCTTCCTTTGTTTTTTGAGAGACTGTTTAAGAATTAAGGGTTCAAGGGGCAGCTGGGTAGCTCAGTGGAGTGAGAGTCAGGCCTAGAGACAGGAGGTCCTAGATTCAAACCCGGCCTCAGCCACTTCCCAGCTGTGTGACCCTGGGCAAGTCACTTGACCTCCGTTGCCCACCCTTACCACTCTTCCACCTATGAGACAATACACCGAAGTTAAGGGTTTAAAAAAAAAAAAAAATTAAGGGTTCAAGGTGAAATCAAACCATAGAGTCCTTAGAGTATCTGATCCAAACCAATCAGTTTACAAACAGAAACTGAGGTCCGAAAAGGGAAAGTAATTGGAGGGTGAGGGAAAGAGAGGGCAGAACAAATCTGATAGAAAGAATCCCAATTCTGAAAAGTAACAGTGAGAAAATAGAAGGTATGACCCCTGTGGGTGATCTCTGAAGTGGGGGGGACACTTGGAGAACAAGGAAAGGAAGGATAATGAAAAAAGAGGGAATTTAGGGACTGACACCTAGAGGATAGGAAGGTATAGTCTAAGAAGGGGCCTAGGGATTTTTATTTTTTTAAGAAATAAGAAAAAAGGTATCAAAGGAAGGGGGTTCAGAAAAAACTGAGAATACCAAGATCTATAAAAAAGGGTCCTTGGAGAGGGGAATGATGAAGGGTCTGAAAGGGAAAGAGTTAAGATCAAAGACTACAGAGAGCTTGGTCTGCAGAAAGTGGCAAAGGGCAATCAGTGGGGAGGGGCCTTGGTGAGTCTAAAGAGAGGTAACAGCAACAGGATATCTGGGTATAATGCCAGGGAGGGGGTCATTATTATATTCTGTGGTTATCTAAGAACTGTCCTTCTTTTTCTCTGCAGGGCTGGAGTGGGGGGCTTAAGGGGGTTCCATAGTGTAAGGATTTCAGAAGAAGGCCTATTATCATCATCTTCATAACTGAAGGCTCCTTCCTGAAAGGAAATCTTGGGGATTTCCCTGCAGGAGGTGCTGGAGGAGTACAATAGTGGGGGGTGGGGGAGGTCAGAAGAGGGGGGATCACTGTGCTCATAACTGGAGGCTTCCTTTGTGGCTCTCTGAGGACAGTCAGGCTTTTTTCCTTACGGGGAAATTGGCAGGTACAATAGTAGGGGGGTTTCTAATGAATGGCCCTCATCATCATGCTCATAACTGGTAGGCTCTCTCAGTGGCTCTTGGAGGACTGCCCAGCTTTTCCCCTGAAGGGTGGCTAGGGTGGGGTATTATTAGTGTGTGAAGGAAGCGTTTAGATGAGGGAACATCGTCATTATTCTTCTAACTGGACACTCCCTCTGTAGCTCTTTGAGGACTGTTCAACGCTTTCTGTTCTAGGAGTCTGGGGGTACAATGGGGGGAAGAGGTTCCAATGGGTAGCTAACACCATCCTCCTCTTATCTGGACACAGCCCTCTGACTCCTCAAGGAGCTGCCTAGCATTTTTTCTTTCAGGGGATTGAGATTACGATTGGAAAATAGAATTGGGGAAGGGGGTTATATGAAATCCCCATCCTCCCCCTACCTGGCGTTGCACTTCTTGGCTCTCCAGGGCTACCTGGCTTTCAAGGGGTGATTCCCATCCTCCCCTTATCTGGGGGCAAGCTTTCTGGATCTCCGGAGGATGCCTAGTTCTTTCTTTTCATGGGTTTTTTGGATGGAGGCCATTTCTATTCTCCCCCTTTCTGAGGGCACCCCCTGTGACTCTCCAATGGCCGCCTGGCTCTTTCTTACCCGAGAAGCTGGCAGGGGGATGCAGGAGGGGTGTGTAACCCTCCTTAGCTCACCGGGGCTGTCTGTCTCTTTCTTTGCAGGGGGCTCATCCTCATCCTCCCCCTCTCTCGGAGCACCCCGTGTGGCTTTCCAAGGCTGCTTAGCTCTTTCTTTGTAGGGAGTCATCCCCTTCTACCGCTCTTCGAGGTCTCCCTCCGCCCGCACAGTAGGGGTCCCCGGGGCTCACCTGTGCGCGGGGATGCGCTGCGAGCTCATGCCTTTGCCCACCAGGAAGTGCACGTCGCTGAGCACCTCGTTATTGAAGAGGAAGGCGAAACGCTCCTTCACCGTGGGCTTAGTCGCCTGCCAGTTATAGACGGGCTCACGGTGCAGCACCAGCCCCGCCGCCGCCGCCCCTACGGCCCCGGGCGGGGCCGGAGCGGGGGCCGGACCCGGGCCGGGGGCTGCCGCCGCCGCCGCCACGGCCGAGCCTGCCCCGCCGCTCCCTGCGGCCTGGGCAGAGGC
>NC_058130.1:729456536-729526146 GCF_016433145.1 Gracilinanus agilis | reverse complement strand
AAAACAACTCTGAGGTATCACCTCACACCTAGCAGATTGGCTAAAATGAAAGAAGGGGAGAGTAATGAATGCTGGAGGGGATGTGGCAAAATTGGGACATTAATGCATTGCTGGTGGAGCTGTGAACTAATCCAACCATTCTGGCTGGCAATTTGGAATCATGCTCAAAGGGCTATATAAGAATGCCTGCCCTTTGATCCAGCCATAGCATTGTTGGGTTTGTACCCCAAAGAGATCATAGATAAACAGACTTGTATGAAAATATTTATAGCTGCGCTTTTTGTGGTAGCAACAAACTGGAAAAGGAGGGTATGTCCTGCAATTGGGGAATGGCTGAACAAACTGTGGTATATGCGGGTGATGGAATACTATTGTGCTAAAAGGAATAATAAACTGGAGGAGTTCCAGGCGAACTGGAGAGACCTCCGGGAACTGATGCAGAGCGAAAGGAGCAGAGCCAGAAGAACATTGTACACAGAGACTGACATACTGTGGTAAAATCGATTGTAATGGGCTTCTGTATCAGCAACAATGTAATGACCCAGGACAGCTCTGAGGGATTTATGGTAAAGAACGCTACCTACATTCAGAGGAAGAACTGCAGGAGAGGAAACATATAAGAAAAGCAACTGCTTGAACGCATGGGTTGGGGTGGACATGATTGGGGATGTGGACTCGAAACTACCACACCAATGCAACCACCAAGAATTTGGAAATAGGTCTTGATCAAGGACACATGACAAAACCAGTGGAAATGTGCGTCGGCCATGGGTGGGGGGAGAGCGGGGAGTGAAGGGGAAAGTAGGAGCATGAATCATGTAACCATGTTAAAAATGATTATTAATAAATGTTAAAAAAAAAAAAGAAAAAAAGAAAAAAAAACCAATTATATGCTTCTAGGGCAGGGGTTGGCAACATATGGCTCTCGAGCCATATCTGGCTCTTTTGATGGCCAGATATGGCTTTTTCTGCAGGAGCCATAAAGTCAAATTTTTACAGGCACTGTTACAGGAGCACACACTGTTACAGGAGTGCGCACTGTGAGCACTATACAGCTCTCACAAAATTACATTCTAAAAAATGTGGCGTTTATGGCTCTCACGGCCAAAAAGATTGCTGACCCCTGTTCTAGGGGAAAGAATGGGCATTTAACAAAATAGAAGATTTCCAAGTATTCCTAAAGAAAAGACCAGAACTAAATGGAAAATTTGATGTCCAAATACAATATTCAAGAGAAACATGAAAAGATAAACAAGAAAGGGGGGGGGGATTTTTAAGGACTTCAGTGAGGTCAAATTGTTTATATTCCTATATGGAAAAATTATATTTGTAACTCTCAAAAATTGTTTTCACTATCATAGTAGAGAGAAGAATTCTTCATAGGCAGAGGTTGAAGTTCTAAATGGTTTAAGATGTCATATAAAAAGAGGAGGGGAAATAGAAGATGGCACCAAGAGAAACTGAAAGGAAGAAGAAATATAAGATTAACCACATAAAGAGATGTATGGGAGGAGGAGGGGGAGAATACCATTACAAGGAGAGGAAGAGAGTGGTAATAGGTAATACTTAAACCTTACTCTCAGTGGAATAAATGGAAGAGCATCTAGATCCATTGGAGTATAGAACTCTATCTTACCCTACAGAGAAGTTGAGAGGGAAAATCCAAGGGAGGGAAAGGGAGGATGGGGGGAATTCAATAGACCTTAAAGAGAAATAAGAAAGGAGGGGGTAGAAAGGGAAGTAAAATAAGGGTGGGAAATAGGGGGACTAATTAAAAGCAAAACACTGGTGTAGAAGGAAATAGTGAAAGAATAAAGGGCAGAACTAAAAGAGGAAATCAAAATGATGGGGAATACATAGGTGGTAATCATAACTCTGAATGTGAATAAGATGAATTCACCCATAAAATGGAAGCAAATAGCAGTGTGGATTAGAAATCAAAATCCTACCATATGTTGTCTACAAGAAACACACATGAGGCAGTTAGACACACACAGGTGTGAAGATAGGATTAACTCTCCCCTTGCCTATTTTTAAATTAATCAACAAAAACTGAAAACACCCCTACTTAACATTAAGTAAGGGAGGTCTGCAAGTCACTTGCTAAAAGTGGGTGTCAACTCCAGAAGTGACTGACTACCCCCTGGGCAGTGCTAAGCAAATTTAAAGACTGCAATTGTCTCTCATAAAGTGGAGGAAGGGACAAGAAGGGACATGGAAAAAGGACTATAAAAGTTTTGGACTTCCTATCTATGGAATCAGTCTTCAGTCTGAATTTTGGCCTTGGAGGATCTTGGACTGGGACTGAGGCTTGGAACTACAACTTGGGACTTTGACCTGGGACTCTGGCTCTTGGATTTCTTCTGGTAAGCCTGCTCCTGGATCTTCTCCTTTGGAGATTCAGCTTGGGTGAGTGAGAAACTGACTCTACTTTCCTGGCATCTGGAGAGAGTATTTCCAGAAACCCCTTCTTGGAGGAGGCTATCTGGGTTGAATCTTTGTTTAATTCACCATCGAGTCCTGTGGTTGAGGGGTTAACAAGTCCTTAGGGGGTTGATCCAGGGACTAGAGCAATATTTAGGGTGATAGGCTAGACTTTTTACTCTACTCTCTTTTACATATCTCTATTTTTAGTCTTTCTACCTCTTTGTAAATAAAGCTACTGAAAGTCAATTTGACTTGAGCTATAATATTTTAAAATCAGGGACCACAGTATTATCTTAGAATTCTAATATATCTAGTCAAACCCTTAATCTTAATTATTTACCCAGGGTAAAGGTAAGAGGACAGAGCACAATTTATTGGGCATCAACTGAGAAAAAGAAGACAGGAATTGCAATCATGATATCTGACAAAAACAAATCAAAAATAGATCTGATTAAAAGAGATAGGGAAGGTAATTACATCCTAATAAAAGACAATATAGACAATGAGGAAATATAGTACTTAACATGTATGCACCAAATGGTAGCATTCAGATTTTTAAAGGAGAAACTATTGGAATTTAAGGAGGAAGTAGATAGTAAAATTATACTAGAGGGAGACCTGCACCTTCCTCTATCAGATCTAGATAAATCAAACCAAAAAATAAATAAGAAAGAGGTAAGAGATGTGAACGAAATCTTAGAAAAATTAGAGTTAATAGACATATGGAGAAAAATAGGGACAAAAAGGACTACACCTTCTTTTCAGTAGCACATGGTACATTCACAAATATTAACCATGTACTAGGGCATAAAGACATTGCCAATAAATGCAAAACAGTAGAAATAATAAATGCAACCTTTTCAGATCATAATGCAATAAAAATAATAATTAGTAAAGGGAACATGGAGAGTCAAATCAAAAATTCAGTGGAAATTAAACAATATGATTCTCCAAAATTGGTTGGTTAAAGTACAAATCATATAAACCAGTGATTGGCAAACTATGGCCTGAGGGACAGATGCAGCCCCCTGAAATATTTTATCCAGCTGCGTGACATTATTCCTAATCTGATGAATACAATGAGTAGGATACAATACAACGAAACTTCAAAAGAGTTGCCTTAGAAACAGACTGACAGATGAGCATTTCCTTTCCTTTCCTTTGGCCCCCTCTTTAAAAAGTTTGCCCATCACTGCCCTAGACAATATGAAATATTTAGGTATCTATTTGCCAAGACAAACACAGGAATTATATGAACACAACTACAAAACAATTTCCACATAATTAAAACTAGACCTAAATAATTGGAAAAACATTAATTGCTCATGGGTGTAAAAGTGAAATTTGGGAAATGCCATCTAAAAGTGTATATATTTCTATGGACATGGGAAATGTATCAAAACTACATTTCCCGTGATCCAACATGGTCCAACTGGTTTCCGTTTCCGGGTTTTTGGGCTTGGGAAGGCCTACGTCTTGACCCAGGGAAGGGTTTATAATCTCCTAGATTAGGAGGGAGTGGTCTCTTGGCCAGCAGACTCGAGACAGTGATGGGAGCAGCAATTTTGAATGCTTACAAGCACGTGGTCTAATAACTTATCTATCAGCATGGCTTTAATTAAATTACTAATTTATATTATTATATCAGCCTTTATCATTTTTAATATTAATATGGGTAGGATGAGCTAACATAATAAAAATGACAATCCTACCCAAATTAATTTGCTTATTCAGTGCCATACCTATAAAACCACCAAGGAACTTTTTTATTGAATTAGAAAAAAATATAACAAAGTTCATTTGGAAGAAAAAAAGATCAAGAATATCAAGGGAAATAATGAAAAAAATGAAGGATGGGGGTCTAGCAGTACCAGATCTTAAACTGTACTATAAAGCAGTGGTCATCAAAACAAAATGGTACTGACTTGTTAAGGGGATTTTCTTAATCTCTCCCTCTGTCTCTTTAAGAGGCAGAAGAGGGGGGGCTTTCTAGGTGGAGCAGAGCTAACAGGGGTGCCAGTGAGCCAGAGCTGAAAATTCCATTACTTAGGAAACAAGGGAGCAAAGGAAGGAATCAGTTGGCAGTTAGAGGTCTTTTGCCTCTGGATCTCTAGAGAGCAGGAGATCGGTCTCTGCTACTGGCAGTTACTACTGACAGTTGGAGGATGAAACCTTATTTAAAGATGTCATGCATGGTGGCTGTTGATTTAATAGTGTAGATAGGTAGTTAGTAAATAAATTTTAGGTTGTGTAGGTGAGATAGGCCTGGTCTGGCCAGGCAAGAAGCCCTTGTCCTCAGAAGACAGTTAGAAGTAGGGTTTTAGAAATTTTAGTTAGTATTAGGAATTTAGGTATAGTCATAGGGTATTAGAAAAATAATCTCTCCTCCCTCCTTTCTATTTTCTATCTGTACTTCTCAAATTAAACTCAGTGTTTTATCCAACTTACTCTCCTCACTTTTGTCAAACTCCTACCATTTAAGCCTTGCAGGCTAAGAGACAGAAGGGAGGATCAATGGAATAGACTTGGGGTAAATGTCCTCAGCAAGATAGTATGTGATAAACCCAAAGATCCCAGCTTTTGGAGCAAGAATCCACTGTTTGACAAAAACTGCTGGGAAAATTAGAAAACAGTATGGGAGATATTAGGTCTAGATCAACATCTCACACCCTATACCAAGATAAATTCAGAATGGATAAATGACTTAAATATAAAGAAAGAAACTATAAGTAAATTAGGTGAACATAGAATAGTATACCTGTCAGATCTATGGAAAAGAAAACAATTTAAGACCAAGCTAGAAATAGAGAATATCACAAAATGTGTAATAAAAAAGAAAATATGATATGGCTAGTCAAGAGGCTTGTACTTGAGGGCACTGTATTTGAGGGGCACTGGGTGGAATCAGCTAGGTCTTCAGGCAGAGAGGCTATCTCTTTAGTACAAGAATAATTGGGACAGCCAGAGATTGTGAGAGTTTGGCTGAAAGGTTTTATTCAGCCTCCCTGCTGTTATTCTAAGCTCCCTTGAGAAGAGGAGTAAAGAGCCTCTTCCTTCTGGAGAGCAACTCCTAGCTTATAGGAAGTGAAAGCTGGTTCACTTCCTGCCCAAGATGGATGCCTGGTTTAGCCCTCAAGAAATAAAGGAAAGTTATTCTTTCCCTCTTCAGCCTTTGCCCTAGTAGTTGTCACAATGAATCACCAGAAGCTCTTTGTATAAAAGCCAAAGGGTTTTATTAAAACCAAGGGTAAGCTGAGGGAAAAGGGGTTGAGGTCTAGTAACTGCTGCTATGGGAGAAGCTGGTGCTGGGGAAGGGTCACAGAAGAGGGGAATCAGGCTGAGGGAACCGGCCCCTCAGTCAGGGATGAATTCACTGCCCTGAAATAATAAGGTTTAGCAGATTACTAGATGAGGTGATGGCTTGGTTTTAAGGTTGTCCCTGCCTGCCTATAGAAGCTAATCCCATGCTCTCCACCCACCAAAATATCCTCCTCCCAGGGCCCAATGGGGAAATCCAGGGAATAGCAGGATGTCAAGGGAGAGGTCAAGGGAAACAGGCAAAGCCCCAAAGCCCAAAAGCCAAAAGCCCTTCAGTTGGTACTCCAGGGTTATTTATAGCCCAGCTCTAATGGTTTGTCCATGAGACCAGAACTCTGGCTGGGTCAACATTCTATTCCCACCAACTGCCAGGATTGCCTCAGGTGGATTTGCAAGTGCAAGAGATTCTTGCAGTAATCCTGCATTACAAATATAAAATGAGTATTTTTGATTACATTAAATTGAAAACTTTCTGTACAAACAAAACCAATGCATCCAAAATTAGAAGGGAAGCAACAAATTGGGGAAAAATCTTTATAACAAAAACCTCTAACAAAGATCTAATTTCTCAAATATATAAGGAACTAAATCAATTATACAAAAAAAATCAAGCCATTCTCCAATTGATAAATGGATAATGAACATGAATAGGCATTTTTCAGATAAAGAAATCAAAACTATCAATAAGCACATGGAAAAGTGTTCTAAATCTCTTATAATTAGAGAAATTCAAATCAAAACAACTCTGAGGTACCACCTCACACCTAGCAGATTGGTAAATATGACAGCAAAGAAAAGTAATAAATGTTGGCAAGGATGTGGCAAAATTGGGACACTAATGCATTGCTGGTGGAGTTGTGAATTGATCCAATCATTCTGGAAGGCAATTTGGGTGCTATAGTGATCCAGGGGGGCAGTGATAGCCACACTTTTTTTTTTGTATTACATTCTATTCTGAGTTCAATAAATAGTTTCATAATTTCCAGGGGGCGCTAAGTAATATTTTTTCTGGAAAGGGGGCAGTAGGCCAAAAACGTTTGAGAACAGCTGCTCTAAATGATCACTCTAATGCAAATAATAATATGGAAATAGATCTTGATCAACGATAAATGTAAAACCCAGTTAAATTGCTTGTTGGTTACAGGAGTGGGGAGGGAGAAGGGGAGAGAAAGAATACAAAAAAAATATTCTAAATTGATTAATTGAATAAATAAATTTTTAAAAATAAAATAAAATCTTTTTTGAGCTCCTCCAGGAATTCTTTTTGGATTTGAGACTAATTCACATTTTTCTTTAAGGCTTTGGATACAACACTAATGATTTTGTTACCTTCTTCTGAGATTGTGTTTTTGTCTTTGCACACCAAATTCTAGCTACAGTGTATGAAACCTTAGGAGTCAAACAACATCTGCATTCTGTGTACAGACCCCAATCAAGCAGACAGATTGAGAGAGTTAATAGATCTTTAAGACCCTAGTAGCTAAAATCTGTGCTGAATCACATTTGAAGTGGCCAGATGCATTACCTTTGGCATTATTTCATCTTAGGTGCCAGCCCAATAGTATCACTCATTTGTCACCCTTTGAGATGCTATATGGACATCCACCTTACCATGGCAAGTCACCTCAAAGCATCCATAACCTATCACATCTGGGTATGGAATGCAAGCTCTATGAGTACATCAAATTACTCAAACAGTGTTCAGATCAGCTTCATAAGTTGGCTTTGATACATCAAAGAGTTCCCTTTGACTTTAGTCTACACAACTTCCAGCCTGAAGATTATGTCTACATTAGAAACTTTACTAGGAAGTCTGTGTTATTGTATTATTATCTGTGTTAGAACCTAAGTGGCATGGTCCATCTCAAATAATCTTAACCACCCCTAGCGCAATCAAGGTTAAGGGGAAGGATCCATGGTTCCATGTCACCCATGTCAAGCCAGCAAAAGATATATCCCAACTTCAACAACAACCGGTCATCATACGGCACAATGATCAATTAGCACCAATCAACCAGCTGAGTAGTAAAACCATAGCAAGTCCACAGTCTAAAGATCAGACCATAGCTTTCCAGCAATTCATTTATGAGCCAGAATCAGTGCAAGAGTCAGGGAGCAGCCAAATGTTACATCAACATCCAAATGTCTATCCCACAACTAATTACAATCACTTAGAAACATCCATAGGTTATCATGACAGTGAAGAAGAATCAACTATAGAAGAAGAGACAACATCTGAACTTCAATCAGTTCAAGACCTGGATAGTGACATCAACAAATAATTTCAAAGGCACAAATGACATCATAATGAACTCTTTGTTTAACTTTGATCAACTTTATTTAACCATAAGGAGAAAAAAGAAGAAAAGATTGGTCAAATTTCATGGACACACAACTTTGGTCGTGACTCAAGTCAACACAACAGAACAACAGTTCCAGTGCAAGTTGACAAGCGTGTGTGGTAACATCATACAACACAACAGAGACATTGCTGACTTTGCGGATCATCACAAGGACATTAATGCTGAGGACTACAAGGACAACCGTGCCCTGTCTACACAACTGGTGTATTGGACAACAGCGCTGTGAGGAGGATCATCTGATCAGTGTTGGATCCATGCATTTGAAGAGCACATCTTACATCCAACAGAATTCTTACTGTACCCAACACTTTAGAATTCCATCCACTCAGTACATGCAATTTGGCAGAAGAATTCCAAAGGAGTAAGTATGTGACACTTCATTACACGGTCAGGTCATACTGGACAACACATAATACGTTTCTCACTTCACATCTACATATGAAACACTAACTTACACATGGAAGAGAAGGGTTTGTCTGCCTTAGCTTAGAGTTTTCCTCTTACTTTGGTTCAGATGCCTTCTACTCAAAACCATCTGACATTTCTTTAAAGAATGTAAATATGTAGATGCTTACTTACTAACCCTTAGGAATAGCTTCCTTAGTAATAATTTTTATTAACACACAGGGACAGAATAGTTAGTTTGATAAGTTAAAATAGGGTCATAACTTTCTTTGTAAATATTGTACATAGTTTAAGTCTATGGTTTAACCAAAAGGCTTATACTTAGAGTTAAGTTTACTTATCTTTACTAATGCTTCCTAACATAGGCATAAGTATACTAACATATTGACATACAAACTCTTAGGAAGATTGAATTAGGTTTTAGAAACTTGCTACAAATTTTTCTTAGTTGATACTTTTGTGGTTAGTTCATGAAGTGAGAAAATTTCATAGCTAGAATTTATTACTTTGTTTTATTTAGCTATGTTTTGCTTTAAGCCTGTTCTGTTGATGTTTTGTGTTTGATCTTGTTTCCTTTCTGTTCAAAATTTTTGTAAAACTTTAATCCCCATTTCTTTCCTTTACCTTTCCCATAACCCTTCTTAGTTTAGCTTAGAATAGTAATAGAGTAAGAATAAGAGCTAAGAAACCCTTTTCTTGTTTTGCAATGCTTAGATAGGAATAAGAGGATAGCTTAGTTTAGTCCTAGTGTAAATGTAGAATTTCTCGAGAACTTAAGGACCTGGAAATGTCAAGGTGTGAATTTCCGAAAGACAAATGAGTAAATTGTAATGCAGGATTTATGTAAAATCTCTTGCATTTGCAAATTACCCTAGGTAATTAGGAGAATGGAACTTTGGCCCAGCAGGTGCCAGTCCCAAGACCTGACAGTTTGAGCTGGGACTATAAATACCCCTGCTGAACCAACCTGGGGGTTCTGATTTCCTTAACCTCACCCAGACACCCAGCTACTCCTGAACTTCCCTTGGGGACCCCGGGTTGAGGGAGGTGGATCATAGGTAGGAAATTAGATTAGGTCAGCCTAGCAACAGGGACACCCCTAAACCAAATCATCAACTTCATCTGTCTAGCTGGTGGATCACTTAACATCAGGGCAGTGGAAATTATCCCTGTCTGAGGGGCTGGTTCCCTCAGCCTGATCTTACCTTCTAGGTCCATTGCCAATACTGGCCAGTCACCCTTAGCAACAGCTTCTCCAGACCCTAAACCCTCTTTCCTCAGTTTTCCCTCCTGTGTTTAAATAAACCCTTAGCCTGAAACTGTGAGCTTCTGTAATTAATTATAACGTCAACCTAGGCTAAGGGACTGAGATGAGGGGAGAATAGCAACCACTTGACTCCAAGGAAGTACTGGCCAGGCATCCATTTTATTCAGGAAGTATGTGAGCTTCTCTTCCTGTTGAGTGCTGCTTTCACTCCAGCAGGGAGGGGCTCCTCATTCTCCACCTTAAAAGAGCTGACAGACAGCAGGGAGACTGACTGGGCATCACAGCTCAGGCAACACGTCCCTGCCAGTCCCAAATCCCAGCTATAGTAGTTACAAGCTCCCTGGCCAGGTGACTTCACTGGTACCACCAGCTCCCCTGTTATCAGCCACATTACCCCTTTATTACAATTCATATAAGTCTTTCCAGGTTGTATGTATGTGCATATGTGTGTGTGTGTGACAGAGAGAGAGAGAGAGAGAGAGAGAGAGAGAGATTATCTTGCTTCTCATTTCTTATGACTCAATGGTATTCCATTATAGTCAGTCTGAAATCATAATTTCTATCCCTGCTTTTTTAACTTTGCCTGAAGCATAATAGATTCTGTTCCAGCTCTTTACTTTTATTCAATGTATATCTCTCTTCTTTAAATGTATTTCTTCTAGACAGCATATTGTGGGATTCTGGTTTTTAATCCATTCATTTATCCTCTTTCATTTTATGAGTAAGTTCATCCCATTGACATGCACAGTTGCCTTAACTATATATTTCCATCCATCTTTTTCTCCCATTTATCCTCCTCTTCTTGTCCTTTCAGCCTTTCTCTGTTCACAAATATTTTTTTTCTGACTAGCACCAACCCAAGTTCACCCATCCTTTTATCCATCTTCCCTTTTCTCATTTCCCTCCCCTTCTTTCTTCCCTAAAAGGTAAGATAAGTTTCTATAGCTAACTACATATGGATGTTAATCTTGTTTTGCCAAAATGTCTTTCTATATTGAGCTTCTTTTCCTGTAGTTTGCTCATTTTTCCAGTCTTTTTCTTGACTTTTAAAAAACTATTAAAATTGGATACTGTTCCTATGATAAAAGGGGCAATTTTCCAAGCTTCACATTCTTTGCACAGCTGCTTCAGACCTAATTCCAGGGATCTATAAGATTTTAGTTCTTCCAAGGTGGTATGATCTAAAGAGAAGTGTGTTTAATACTCTTAGGGTCTGTGCCCTGGTTTGTGAGGGACCACAAGCACTCTTATTCCTTGGAACTGTAACCAAGGTTCACCTGCTTTCCTGCAGCCACAAGTGCTGGTGAATTAGTAGCTCCTCCTTGCCCTTGACATAAATTCTGGGTCTGGGATCCAGGATCTCCACCTGCATCTGTGTATGGGCAATACAATAGAGTCCTACACCAAACCAGCAAAGAGACCCATATAATCTTCTTCTAATCAATTGTCTGACTCCCTTGCTATCCATGGGCTGAAAGCTCTGCAAGCCATTGCTACTGATTCAGCCACCCCCAAGGCCTCTGCTGGCTTGCTGAGCTAGGGCCTACCTCAGTCCACTGGTCTTCACTCCACTCCCAACCCAGTGCAACAAACCTTTCCTGCCAACCTTCTAAACTAAAAATTGTTTCACCCCATCTTTTTGTGGGTTCTGTCACTTCAGAATTTATTTTGATGCTTCATATCAAAGTTGTTTGGAGGATAATTTTGATGAGATTAGGCAGATCACTGTCCCATATCTACCATCTCAATTATAGCATGTTTCCAGTCATGATACAAGGCATTGTGTAAAAGATGTCATCAAAGAAGTACATGATTGGGGAAAGAGGGAAGAGAACGAGCATTTATTAAATACTTATTATATGCTATTTATTAAATACTTATTATATGCTAGGAACCCAGTGCTCTAGCCACTGCTCCACCTAGAGCAGTTCTCATATCTGCTCCCTCATCCTTATTCACACTACAACTATACAAGTTTATGCCTTCTTCACCTTTCACCTAGACTGGTGATTGGCAGCCTTTTGAGCTTGGTGTGTCAAAATTCTCCAAAAAACCTGAACATAACTTGGGTGATGTGTCACTTTGAGAAAAAAACCCATAATTTTGTGATATTTATAGTTTAAATAACAAAAATGTATAATTGTAATATATAACTGTATTTAATAAACCAAAATAGGTAAATTAATATAGGTAGAATTGTCATCTCTAGTGCACAGAGTGTCTACACTACACTATAACAAATGTTTCATCCTCGGCATGCAGCCCCATACTTCTCTGTATGCGGCCATGTGCCATCAAAAATGGCTACGAGTGTCGGTGCTGACACTCATGTCATAGGTTTGCCATCACTGACCTAGACTCTTCCAAAAGCTTCCTGATTTATTTCCCTGCTTTATGGTCCTTCTTTCTCCAGTTCAGCCTCTATATAGCCACCAAAATTATTTCTTAAATCATAGATCTGACCATATTACTTTCTTGCTCAATAAACATCAATGGCTCCCTATCACCTCCAAGATCAAATATCATTTTATCTTTATCTTATCCACTTGGAGTTTTAGTTTTCATAAAAGTCTGATAATATATATATATATATATAATTATTAGTATGGTAGTACATTTGTATAATTTATAATTAAGTAACTATACACATATTGGAGATACCTGCTCAAAAAGAAAGGGGAAAGGAAGGGAATACGCATTTATATAGCACCTGTTATGTACCAGGCTTTGTGCTAAGCACTTTAAAAAATATTATTTCATTTCATCAAAAACATTTTAGTGATAGGAATAAGCAACCAAAAAATTTTGGAGACAACTAGTCTAGTCTACCATGATTTTTTTGTATTCTCTCTCTGTCATTTAGTGTCAGTTATTTCTACCTACTTGTTTCATCTACAAATTTAATAAATAAGACATCTATGTGTATATCCAAGTCACTGTTAAAAATACTAAACATTATAGAGCTAAGCACAGATTCCTGGGCTACTCAACTGGAGACTTCCTTCCATTTTGACATTGCATCCTTAATAAGTTAATAAGTTTGAGTCCAGTGATTCAGCCAGTTCTGAATCCATCAAGGCCATATCTCTTATCCCCAGCATTCCCTTCATCTTCCAGGCTAGTGACCTTGTTGAAAAAAAAATTGAGCCAAAGTTAATTTGGCATAACCTCTTCTTTTTTCTGTTTTTCTAAAACCCTTACCTTCTGTCTTAGAATTGATTCTAAGGATCAGTTTCAAATCAGAAGAGCAATACGGGCTTGGCAACTGGGGTTAAGTGACTTGCCTAGGATTCCACAGCTAGGAAGCATCTGAGTTTATATTTGAACCCAGGACCTCCCATCTCTAGGCTTGGCTTTTTATCCACTGAGCCACCTATTTGTCCCTAGCCATTCCTTTAGTAACAAGTTCTTGAATTTCTTCAGGTATCAAAGTCAAGTACACAGACTCCAGGTTTTTATGCCCTAATATATGGTCAATTTTTGTCAAGTTTTCATATATAGCTGAGAAATATGTATATTACTTTCTACTCCATTAAATAAAAATTAAAGATCTATCTCAAATATGGTCTCAGACACTTCCTAGCTGGGTGACCCTGAGCTACTCAACTGAGCCCAAATGCTCATTCTAAGACGGAAGGTTAGAGGATTGTTTTTTTGTGGGTTTTTTAGGTCGATCATATCTATCTTTTCTAAAATTCTATTTAGGTACTTAATTTCTTTCTTGTTTATTTTTTGTTAGACATTTGTAGCCCTGAAAGTGGCATATTTAGGTCCTTTGCTATTATAATTTGACTGTCCCTGTATAATTTCTCCCTGTAACTTGGTCAGCTTTTCCTTTAAGTATTTAGATACCATGCCATTTGATTCATATATGTTAAACACAGATATTAATTCATTGTCTATGATGCTTTTCAGCATAATGTAGCCCCCTATTTATCTCTTTTAGTGGAGTCCATTTTTGCTGTTGCTTTGTATGAGATCATAATTACCACCCTTGATTTTTAAAAACTCAGTTGAAAACCACAACAGATTTTGGGTCTGTCCCCCCTTTTTTAACTTTATGTGAATCTTTATGTATCTAGTGTATTACTTGGAATATATTATGTATCATACACATATAAAATATATACATACATAAAATAAATATATATGAAATAAATATGTAATATGTGTGTAAAGATGTAACATGTATATAAATATGTAGTAAATAACAATATATTGTTAGGTTCCATTTTATAATCTGTTCTGCTATCCTCTTCTATTATGGTGAGTTTGTCATATTCACAGTTATGATTATTATTTTTTGTATTTTCCTCCATCCTATTGTTTTGTACTTTTACTTTTTGCTTCTAACCCTCTCCTTGTCATTTAAAAAAAAAAAAACCTTACCTTCTGTCTTAGACTCATTATTAAATATTACTTCCTAAGCAGAAGAGTGGTAAGGGGTAGGCAATTAGAATTAGGGGACTTGCCCAGGGTCACACAGCTAGGAAGTGTCTGAGACCAGATTTGAACCTAGGACCTCAACTGTTTCTGGACTGGCTCTCCATCCATTGAGCCTGGATGCTCCACACTCTCTCTTTTTAAAGGAGAGTACATAGCACAAGAGCTCTGTAGGTGATGTAATCTAATCTTGCTCCCATACCCTTCTCTTTCTCTTGAGCCCAGAGGCCAGTCACATATTCTTACCTTTTCTTTTTTTTTTCTTTTTTAGATATAGCTTTTGATTTGTAGACCACTGTTACTCCCAGATATGCCAACTGCTACCTAATACAACCCTGACTTGTTTTTTCCCCCAGTAATAAATTCTTGTATTTTTTCCTAATCACATACACAATTTTTAACATTTGTTTTCTGACATTTTGCCCTTCCAATACTTTTCCTCTCTTTCCCTGAGATGGTAAATAATCTGATATAAGTTATCATGCAATATATAGTTTCATATTCATCATGTTGTAAAAGAAGACACTTATCACATATACAAGAAAAAAACTCTTGAAGGAAATAAAGTAAAAAGTAGTATGCTTCTATCTATATTCAGACTCCATCAGTTCATTATATGGCAGTGGCTAATATTTTTTCATCATGAGTCCCTTGGAGTTGCCCTGGATCACTGCATTATTGATAATAGTCAAGTCACTCTCAGCTGGTCATCATACAATATTGCTGTTATTTTGTACAGTGTTCTACTGATTCTGCTCATTTCACTTTCCATCAGTTCATTTAAGTTTTCTAATTTTTTCTGAAATCATCTGATCTTCATTTCTTATGGCACAATAATATTCCATTATAAACATATGCCACAATTTGATCAGTCATTCCCAGACATCCCCTGTTTCCAATTCTTTGCCGCCACAAAAAAAGAGGAGCTATGAATATTTTTATATAATTAGGTCCTTTTCCTCTTTCTTTGACCTATTTGGGATACAGACCTAGTAGTGGTATTGTTGGGTCAAAAGGTATGCAATTTTATTGTGTGTAGTTCCAAATTACTTTCCAGAATGGTTGGATCAGTTGACAACTCCACCAATACTGTATTAGTGTCCCAACTTTCCCATCTCCTCCCCAACGTTTATCATTTTTCTTTTCTTTTTTTTTGTCATATTAGCCAATTTGATAAGCATGAAGTGGTACTTCAGAGCTGTTTTAATTTGCATTTCTCTAATTAGTAGTCATTTGAGCATTTTTTTTCATATGACTAAAGATAATTTTAATTTCTTCATCAGAAAATTGCTTGTTCATATCCTTTAGCCATTTGTCAGTTGAGGAATAACTTGTGTTCTTATAAATCCCACATTTCGTGGTTAGATTTTGTTTTGCTTACAACTGAACCCTCCCTGAGCTTACCTTCCCACTTTTCCTCTTCGTTCCCAATCCTCATCTCTTTTTTTAAATTGTTGAGTGAAATCTATCTCTGTATGTACCCAGCTCTCTGTATGTGTGTAGGTATTCTACTGTCTTTTGAATGGTTCAGATGAAAATGAGGTTTTGTTGTTGCCTATCCCCCTCATGCCTTCCTCCTTTTTTTTATAGCCTTCTATTCTGGTACTCTAATTATATAAGATAATTTTCCCCATGCTACCTCTCCCCTTTTCTCTACTTGATTCCTTTCTCTCTTCCTTTCCTTTCTTCTTTTAAGATCACCAAAACATATGACAAATTCATTCCCAGGCCCTTTTCCTTATTTTGGATGCCTCTCTGACTCTGATAGCATTAGGTTTCTGATGGGGCACCTTTCTCTATTAGAATGTAAACTTTTTGTCTTATTTAGTTCCTTCTGATTGCTTACTTTTCATGTTTCTTTTGATACCTATGTTTGTATTTCAAAGTTCCTATTCAGCTGTGATCTTTTTGGAAAATGCATATTGATATTTTCTATTTCTTACATTGCCATAATTATCCCTCCCCGTCCTAGAGGGCCATCCCATGTAATAAATAGTATTTTTTTTAGAGGAAAGAAAAATCAGCACAAACTGATAAGCACAACTATAAGAAAGTTGGAAAATATGTGCAGTACATAACACTTGTGACCCTCCTACCTCCTTGAAGGGGTAGGTTGGGAATATCCTCTGATATCTCTTCATTCAAGATCATTTGATCTTTATAACTCTGTTACACTTATTTAAAATTTTTTGATGCGTAGTTCTTTCCATCTACATTGTTGCAGTTACTTCACTCTGCAAGAGTTCATATAGATCTTTCCATGTTTCTTTGTATCTATCACACATTATTTCTTAAAACCCAGCAATATTCCATCATATTCATGTACCACAATTTGTTTAGTCCCTCCCCAATTGATGGACATCTAATTTGTTTCCAGTTCCTAGGTATCATGAGAAGTTGTGCTTTAGATATTTTGGAGTATATAGAAAGTTCCTTCTTATTGACTCTTTGGGATATGAGCCCAGTAATGGCATTTCTGGTTCAAAGGGTTACTATGGACATTTTAGTTATTTTATTTGCATAATTCCAAATTGCTTTCCAAAATGATTGTATCAAAGGCAGCTAAGTGGCCTTAAGGAGCCTTCTCTCATATGACTACTGGCATCAGGAAGACTGACTTCTGATCCAGACTGAGGTCAAGTCTGTCCAATCAGGGCAGAGAGCTTGGATTAGCTGGCAAGCCTTCATGTGATGGACCCATGTTTCACTATTTAATAAATAATGATAAATTTGTGGAGATAAGAATCTCCACAAAAAGAATAGATTAGATCCTATTGTATAAGAGCTCTACAGAGGCTTTTCTCCACTCCTGGGATGCTGGGACCTTCTCTTTGTTTCTTCCTGGTCCTTTGTAGTTGTCTCCCCTATTAGAGAGTAAGCTTCTTGAGGGCAGGGACTCTTTTTCCGTCTTTGCTTCCTCGGGAATGGGAAATTCTCAAGAATAAAATTCAGAAGCCACAAAGGGAAACCGTTCTGCTTGGGGGTAAGAGTTGTCTCAAGATATGGATGCACAGGGAAACCACTGACCAGGAATGATTAGAAGATAGAAACAAGGGTCGGTGATGTGGGATGAATTAAAAATGACCTTGGACTAAGGAGCCCTGGTTTTGGTCCAGGAGCGTGCTTCTCCCAAAGTTAAATTTTTAGTGCGAGCATTTACAACTTGGAAATTGAAAAACATTACAAATTAGTTGTTATTTTCTTAATTACCTAGACTTAAGAAAGTGACAGAGAAAATGCTAATAATATAGATTAAATTTAAAAGTGTGTGCTGTAGGGGGACAGCTGGGTGGCTCAGTGGATAGAGAGCCAGGCCTGGAGACAGGAGGTCCTAGATTCAAATCTGACCTAGCTGTGTAAACCTGGGCAAGTTACTTAACTCCCCCTTGCCTAGCTTTTCTGCCTTGGAACTGATACTTAGTACTGATTCTAAGATGGAGTGTAAAGTTTTTTTTTAAAGAAAAAGACAGAAAAGCTAGCAGAGTCAAGGGCATGCTTTTTAAAAATGAAAGAGACATGAGGGAAGATGGGTGGCTCAGTGGATTGTGAGTCAGGCCCGGAGATGGGAGATCCTAGGTTCAAATCTGACCTCAGACACTTCCTAGCTGTATGACCCTGGGCATGTCATTTAACCCCCATTGCCTAGCCCTTACCCTTCTTCTGTCTTGGAACCAATGGTTCCAAGACAGAAGATAAGGGTTTAAAAAAAAATTAAAAGTGTGTGCTGTGGATATTTTCTCTTTCTTTTTTTTGAGTTACCATTTGCTTTTTTATATATAACATAATACGTAACATGATAATATAATACATGTGATTTGTTAGAAATATGTAATAAATTATAATAGATATGTTTATCCAAGAGAAACAGATTATGTCCAAAATCTAGGCCTCATTCTTTTTTTTTCTTCTCCCTCTCAATCCTCTCTTCTTCTAAGGAATCAGGAAATATGATATAGGTTGTATATATACATATATATAGGTTGTAGATATGTTATCATAAAACACATTCTCCTGTTTGTCATATAATGAAACAAGACACATATTGCTTACAGGAGAGGAAAAATTCATAGATGAAATAAAGTAAAGAATGGTATATTTCAAACTGCCTTTGGAGTCCATCCATGGCGATGGACATCCTTTTTCATCATTATGAGTCCCTTGTAGTTGTGCCAGATCCTTGTCTTGTTGATAATAGTTGTCATTCACAGTGGATTATCATATATTTTTTCTTGAAGAATCAGTTGCTAGCCATTTATCAGCCTACCCTTGCTTAGGTCTCTGTCCCCAGTTCTGACACTAAAATTTGTGCAACCACACAAGCAAATGATTTTCTCTCTCGGAGACTCAGTTTCTTCCTTGTAATATAAAGGAAATAATATTTACAGTACTCATCTGCATAGCTGTTGGAAAGAGCTTTAAAAGTCTGGAAGTGGCAGATACCATTATTCTGTGATTCCCTTTTTTGTTTCTCCAAAAGAGATGACAAGGAGGATCTTGGGAATTACTGGAAGGAAAATGGAAAGAATGACCATTAGAGGGTGCTAATGGGCTACCCAGAGCCTCATCCTCCAACCACTTACAGGTTTGTGGAAGACCATCTAGATTTAGAGAAAACCAGAGCTGGTTCTTTTCTTTATTATTATTAGTTTCCTAAATATCCTTTCTCGCATGGAATATATCTTTGGGAGGGAAAGAGAGAGAGATGCAGGGGAAAATCCAGATGACGTAAAAAGAAAAGAGAGCAACACAAATTATTTAAACAACAAAAAAAAAAAAAAAAAAAACTGAGCTGGAAAGGGCTTTAGAGAAGCCCTCAAAGCCTATCCTTGACTTTTTATAGATGGGGATTCTGTGGTTCAGAGGAGGAACAAGATTTGTTGGTAGTCACTCAGGGAATCAGTTGCAGAGCTGAGTCTACAGGCTCTTGATTCCTGGACCTGGACTATTCAACTTGGTGAAATGATTGATGATAGATATACAGATAGACAGGTTGAGAGACAAGGACAGAGGTAGGAGGGGTTGGGGTGGGAAAGCTGGAGATAGAAATACAAGAAAACCTGACAATTCCTATTCTAAGGAAGTTATAGAGGAAGGCAAACCATAAAGGGTAGCTGAAAATCAGGAGGGGAAAAGGAGAGAGGATACCTTGGGCAAGCCAGCTGACTGGGAGGAAGAGGAGTCCAGAGAGTGAGGTGAATCCCCACTGAACTGGGCAGCATGGTAGAAGCTCCTTAAGAAAGGTTGATCATGTTCCTAGCTGTGTGACCTTGGGCGAGTCACTTAGCCCTTACTGCTCTTCTGCCTTGGAACTAATACTTGGTATCAATGCTAAGACAGAAAATAAGGGCTTAAAGAAAGAGAGAGAGAGAGAGAGAGACATAGACAGAGACAGAGAGATAGAGAGAGAACAGTTGATTGTGGGCAGGGATATGCACAATAACTAAAACAAAGTAAATTAAAAGATCACTAAAAGGAATCAGTCAGGCTACTGAAGCCTGTGGACCCCTTCTCAGAGTCATATTGTTAAATGTATAAAATATAATATAGCTTACAAATAAATAAATAACATTTATAAAATATGATATAATTGTTATGTAATAAACATTATATAGTAATATATTATATAACATTATATGATATAAACATAATAAATAAATTATATTTATAAAATATAATATAAATAATACACATAGAATTAAAAAGGAAATCAATTATAGTGAAATTTTGTTGTTCTGTCATTTTTCAGTCACATCTGACTCTTTGTGGCACTATTTGGGGTTTTCTTGGCGGTACTGGAATAGTTTGCCATTTTCTTCTCTATCTCATTTTGTAGATAAGGAAACTGAGGCAGAGTTAAGTGACTTGCCCAGGGTCACACAGTTAATAGGTATCTGCAGTCAGATTTGAACTCAGGTCTTCCCAACCCCAAGCCTAGTGCTCTATCCAGTGTGCCATCTATTTGTCCCATTATGGTAAAATACAGTTACTAAAGCATTTTTTTAAGTCAGTCAATCAATATTTATTAAGCACCTTCTTTGTGCCTGGCACTGTGCTAAGCACTGCAGTTACAAAAGAGACAAAAGACAGTCCCAGCCCTCAAAGAGCTCACAATCTAAGTATAAACATACTATATACAAGATAAATAGAAAATAATGAACAGAAGGAGAGTACTAGATTTAAAAGAGACTGGGAAGGGCTTTTTGCAAAAAATGGAATTTTAGTTGGGATATGAAAGAAGCTAGAAGGAGCAGCTGGGTAGCTCAGTGGATTGAGGGCCAGGCCTAGAAACAGGAGGCCCTGAGTTCAAATTTGACCTCAGATACTTCCTAGCTGTGGGACCCTGGGCAAATCACTTCACCCCCTTTGCCTTAAGCGATCCCCTTAGTGCAAATATCAATAATATGCAAATAGGTCTTGATCAATGACACATGTAAAACCCAGTGGAATTGTGAGGCTACGGAGGGGGTTGAGGAGAGGGAAGGGAAAGAACATGAATCTTGTAACTATGGAAAAATATTCTAAATTAATCAATTTAATAAAATTTTCCCCAAAAAAAGAAGTTTAGCCACAGAGGACAGAAGAGGTAGAGGGCAATGATTATCAGGTTTAATTGAGTCAAATGAGTATTTGGGAGACTTTGGGGGAGGAGAACTTGGGTATACTTGTAGACAGTTGGGAAGGAATTGGAGACAGAAAAATTGAAGATAAATGACAGAGCGAGAATGGCAGAGGGGAAATCTGATGGAGCAGAATGGATGGAATGGGCGAATGCTTGGGCAGGTAGAGGGGTTAGCCTTGGAAAGGAGCAAGGCCACTCTATTATGTGAGACAAGAGTGAAGGAGGAAAGAGGGACAGAAGGCATCTGAATGATAGGAAATGAAGAAGAGGGGAGAAGAGAGAGAAAAGGCTAATGGCCTCATTTTCTTTCTGTAAAATATGAGGTGAGGTTCTCAGCTGAGATGGTGATGGGAAGGGACAAGGGAGATTTGAGGAGACTTGACATGATTTGGAAAAACAGCTAGGAGGCACAGTAGATAGAGTGCCAGATCTGGAGTCAGGAACACTCATCTTCCCAAGTTCAAATCTAGCTTCAGATGAAAACTTACTAGCTGTGGGACCCTGGGCAAGTTACTTAACCAACCCTGTTTGCCTCCGTTTCCTCATCTGTAAAATAAGCTGAAGAAGGAAATGACAAATTGTAGTATATGAAGGTGATGGAATAAGGAATGATGAACAGGATGATTTCAGAAATCAGGAAAGACCTTTATGCAGAGCATAATATGATGATGCAGAGCAAAATAAGTAGAACCAGGAGAACATTGTACACAGAAACAGCAATATTGTAGAATGATCAACTGTGAAAGACTCAGCTACTCTCAGCAATAGAATGGTCCAGGACAATTCTGAAGGACTTATGACAAAGAATGTTCTCCACTTTCAGGAAAAGAACTGTTGGGGTCAAAATGCAGACCATTTTTCGCTAATTTACTTGGGTTTATGTTTTGGGGTTTGGCTTTTATATGATTGTTTATTTACAAAATTCAACAATATAGAAATGTTTTGCATGATAATGCAGATCAAATCACTTGTCAGCTCCATGGGGAGAAAGGAAGGGAGGGAGGGAGATGAGTTCGATCATATAACTTTGGAAAACTTATGTGGAAATTTGTTATTACATGTAATTGGTAAAAAAAAAAAATTAAAGGTGTTAAAAAGGAAGGAAATGACAAGTCATTCTGGTGCATTTGCCAAGAACCCCAAATGGGGACACAAAAAGATGGGCATGACTAAACAACAATTATGGAGAGTGGGATAGTGAGTTGATAAGACAGATGTAGAAGGATTGCCTGGCAGCAATGAGGGCCCAGTTGAAAACATAGTCCTCAGAATGGTTTATGATTTTGTGATTTTTTTTTACTTTCATTCAGTTGCTCATATGTAGGAGCAAAGTTGGCCAATGATAAGAAATGCTCCAAGGCCAAGGCTTAGTAGAGAACATTTGGCATTGTGCTAAGGGGTTCAGGGACTAGGGAGACAGCAAATATATTATGGGGATAAAATTTTGAATTCCTGAACATGGAGGTAGTACATTTGTGGGTGATGGCAAGATCATCTTGCCATCTTTATGTGTGGCTGAGGTAGGGTGGAGGAACAGGTCATGAGAAGTGAGTAGGTTGAGAAACTGGGAGGTTAGTGTATTTTTGTTTATTATTTTTTCTATTTTTATTGTCATACAAAACAGTTTTCATATTGATCATTGTTGTAAGAGCAAAGTCATACATAACTAAAACCCCAAAATTAAGCCATAAATACACTGATGTGAAAGATGATTCCAATGGTTATTTCTCTGGAATTGGATAGAATTCCCCAATAGAAATCTTTCAGGATTGAACCAGATCATTGCATTGCTGAAAGTAGTCAATTCTTCACAGATAATCATCATCCAAAATTGCTGTTATTGTGTACAATGTTCTCTTGGTTCTGCTTAATTTCGCTCTGCATCAGTTCATGTAGATCTTTCCAGCTCTTTCTGAAATCATGCTGTTTATCATTCCTTATAGCATCACCATCATATACCACAATTTATTCAGCCATTCCCCAATGGATGGACATCCCTTCCATTTCAAATTCTCCATAAATATTTTTGTACAAGTAGGTCCTTCCCCCTTTTTTATTGACTCTTGGGTTAGGGTGTTTTTTAAATAATCATGTACCCCATGTTAAGACCCCCTGATCTAGAGCAATCCCCTCTGAAGGCCAGAGAGAGGGAAGGACTAGCCCAACATTGCACATAGCTGCTAATTTTAAAAGTCCAACATACGTGTATCATGTCACATCCATTATCTCACTAGAGACCCACAATACCCCTCTGTGGCAGAGAGATGGCTCTCCTTTTAAAGATACTGACTGCCTGTGTGATGAGTTGCTCCATTGAGGGTCCCACACTCTTCTAAGTGACAAATCAGGGAACTGGACTCAGATCTTCCAAAGCCAGGTTGGTCCAGCCCTCCTTCCTTCTTCTGTGTCACAGATCCCTCGAGGGACTGAGGAGGGAGCAGGAAAAGGCAGAGCTGGACTCTGATTCTCTTCCTTTCTCACTTTCATGGGTTGTTTCCCCTCAGTCTCTGTTCTAATCTCTTTAACATTCACCTCACCCTTCCCTAACCACATCCCAGGGAGGAAGGCAGGTAGTGAACTCCCCTCTCCTCATTTCACTCATGGGGAAACTGAGGACTAAAGAAGACCATAGGCAGCAGGATGGAAGTCAGAGTTTTCAGGAAAAGTTCCCCTTTCCCTTGTCTGCCTTTGGTCTCCTTCCTGTTCCCCTTAGCTCTAGCTGAGTTTATTAGAACCCTAGTTGGGGAGTCAGGACCTCACCTCAAATCTGGTGCTTCTGCTACTTAGGGCCTCTCTGGCCCTCAGTTTCCTCATCTGTAAAATTAGTGTAGATAATCTCTAGGGTCTTCTTACCTCCTGAGACCTTAAGCAGCCCCTTATGCTTCTGGAAAAGCTTGGGTCTGGCTAGAAACTCAGAGAGAGAGAAAAGGTACATAGCCAGGGCAGCCAGTCCAGCTCCTGGCTTACTTAGCCACCTGGGAGACCCATCCCTTTACCTGCCTCTTGTGCCTATGCTGAGTTCCCACCTATGAACTTAGGGGATAATTACCCTACCCTGACTCCCTGGGCTGGGGCCTAATTAATGTTTGTAAGGTGCTTTGAGTTCCTCAGATGAAAGGAATAAAATGTCTTTATTTGAATGGTGAGATAATTACTATTATTATCCACTGAGGGAGTATCCTTCACTCCCAGGAAGCTTCCTGCTCTGGCTGAGCCCACAGGCCTCTAGACACACCTGCTGGTTCTTTTGGCCTTAAGGAGCCTTAGCAAACAGGATGGACCCTCGGAGATAAGCAAATAGTCTTTATCTCCAGCGTCCAGCCTCTTGGTGAAATAGGTCGTGTGAGAAGTTTGGAGAAAAGAGGTAGTTGGAGCAAGTGCCAGAGATGGAATTTGAACTCAAGCCTACTGATGGCTCAAAAATGCAGCCCAGGGTCAAGCCTGTGGCCTCAGATAAGGTAGATGCTAGCTGGGTGATGAGGGGCAAGTTACTTTCCCTCTCTCAACCTCAGTCTCCTCATCTGCAAAATGGCAGTAGCCATGGCCCCAGAGTTATTGTGAGGACCAAATGAGATGATAGAAGTAAAGTGCTTTAGAAAAGTGAGCTATAATCATTAGAATGAGGCACAAAATACAGTGAACAAGCAAGGTTAAATAAATATTCTAATGGTAGGAGGTGGATTTCACCTACTACGCACCATCTAGAACCTGTGACTGGAAGATGGCTCTGGAAAGGTTTCCAAAATCCAGAGGTGGATTAGAGCCAACTCTAACCTTCTTATGAGAGTCCATTGTTAAAATTTCATTGTGAGTCTCTCAAATGCTTTCTACCTCAGAAACTGGCATTCCCTTATAAATCAGGGCTTGATATATATATTCTCTTGTTGGTCATCCCGGCTCAAGAAAGTGTTAATAATGCAGATTAAACTTAAATACAGCTGCATATATTTTTCCTCCCAGTGCCCAGTTGTTAAGCATTTTTATTGACTTCTTTATTTACTTCTACTTCTTTACTATTTTATTTACTTCATTAAATATTTCCCAGTTACATTAAAGAAATTTTAACATTTGATTTTAAAATTTTTGAGTTCCAACTTGTTTCCCTCCTTTCTAACCCCTTCCCTTCTCCTTGAGAAGGCAAGTAAGATATCAATTATCCATGTGAAATTATGTAAAACATATTTCTAGATTTGCTAGAATTAAATTAAATTACACACACACACACACACACACACACACACACACACACACACACACACACACACACAAATCAAGCCAAAAAAGTCAGCTTCAGTCTACACTCAGAATTCATCAGTTCTCCCTCTGGAGATGATTAGCATTTTTCATCATGGGTCCTTTGGAGTTGTCTTGGATCATTGTATTGCTGAGAATAGCCGAATCATTTGCAGTGTTTCATTTATTTATTTTAACCTTCATTTATATGGTATGAGATGCTGTTCTATGCCTTGTTTTTTTGTTGTTCAGCCATTCAGTCCTATCCAACGCTTCACAACCCTGTGGACCATAGTACGCTAGACCTTTCTCTGTTCCACTATCTCCCAAAGCTTGTCCAAGCTTCCATGACATTCTCGATCCATCCCATCCGCTGCCATCCCTTCTCCTAGTGCCACGAATCTTTCCCAACATCAGGGGCTTTTCCAAAGAGTCCTGTCTTCTCATTACATAGTCGAAGTATATAAGTTTCCACTTCGGTGTTTGACCTTCCAGTGAATAGTCTAAATTGATTTCTTCAAGTATTGACTGATTTGATTTCCTTCTGTCCAAGAGATTCTAAAAAGTCTTCTCCAGAACCACAGTTTAGAAGCATCGATTCTACAGTGCTCAGCTTTCCTTTCACAGCCTCTCACAGCCATACATAACTACTGGAAAAACCATAGCTTTGTCTATACAGACCTTTGTTGGCAAGGTGATGTCTCTTCTTTTTAGTATGCTGTCCAGTTTCGCCTAGTTTCTGCCAAAATACTTTCCAGTTTTCTTAGCAATATTTGGCTGTTAAACATTAACTAGCACACCTCTGTACTGCTTTAGAAACATTGCTTTAAGACCAGGATAAAGTCAAAATAGATACTTGGATGGGGATATGATTGGGAATATAGACTCTAAATGATTACTCTATTGCAAATATTAAATATATGAAAATAGGTCTTGATCAATGATACATGTAAAACTCAGTGGAAATGCTTGTTGGCTTTGGGAGGGGAAAGGAGGAGGGAGGGAAAGAACATGAATCATGGAACCATGGAAAATATTCTAAATTAATTAATTAAATAAAGAAAAAAATTTTAAAAGAAAGAAAAAATGGATACTTGATCTAGAAATAGAAGGTAATACCATAAGCAAATTAGGGGAACGTGGAAAAGTTTACTTGTCAGACTTATGGATAAGGGAAGAGTTTATGATCAAACAAGACATAGAGAACATTACAAAAAAATGAAATGGATAATTTTGATTACATTAAATTAAAGTTTTTATACAAACAAAACTAATGCAACCAAGATTAGAAGTGAAACAACAAATTTGGGGGGTGGGGGAGTATAGTAAGTGTCTCTGTCAAAGGCCTCATTTCTCAAATATATACAAATGTATACAAATAGAAAGCATTCCCCAAATGAAAAATAGTCAAAGGATACGAACAGGCAGTTCTCAGAGGAAGAAATTAAAACCATCTCTAGTCATATGGAAAAATGCTCCAAATCACTATTGATTAGATAAATGCAAACAAAAACAACTTCCAAGATACCACCTCACATCTATCAGATTGGTTAACATGACCAAAAAGGAAAATGATACATTTTGGAGGGGATGTGGGAAAACTGGAACACTAATATATTGTTGGTGGAACTGTGAACTGATACAACCATTATGAAGAGCAATATGGAAACGTGCTCCAAAGGCCATTAAATTATGCATATCCTTTGATCCAGTGATACCGATACGGAGTCTCTATCCCAAAGAGGTCAGAGATAAGGGAAAAGGACCTACAGGAGCAAAAATATTTTTAGCAGCTCTTTTTATAGTGGTAAAGAATGGGAAACTGAGGAGTTGCCCATCACTTGGGGAATGAATGGAAAAATTGTGGTATGTGGTTATAATGGTATACTATTGCAGCATAAGAAATGATGAACAGGATGATTTTGGAAAAAAAATTGGGAAGACTTGTATGAACTGATGCAAAGTGAAGTGAGCCGCATCAAGAACATATTGTATACAATAATAGCAATATTGTATAATGATCAACTGTTAAGGACTAAACCATTATCAGGAAAGCAAGTTTCCAAGTTTCCAAGGGACACGTGATGAAATATGCTCTTTTTTTACAGCCAAAGAAGGAACTATTGGAGTCTGTTTGCAGATTTAAGCAGGCCATCTTCTACTTTATTTCCTTCATGAGTTTTTTATGATGTCTTCTGTCATCACACGGACAATACTGCTTGAAAGCACTGGTCTAACTATGTACCACCTCAGGGAAAGGGAGGAAGAGAAGGACAGAGAAAATCACAATCCTAAAATGTCAGAAAACAATTGTCAAAAATTGTTTCTCCATGTAACTGAAAAATAAATAAATAATTTTAAAAGCATTGCTTGAGCGCAGCAAGAAAGCAGTAGAAGACTCAGGGAATAACAACAATTATGATAATAACACCTGGCATTTTACATAGCATTTTAAGGTTTGCAAAATGCTTTGCATTCATTATCTCATTTGAGCCTCATGACATCCCTTGTCTATTCAAATAATTTAAATGGTTCTATGATCTATTGGAAGTGAGTATTCTTTCCAACCCAGGCCAGGCCATTGTAAAGGATTTGTGTCCCTTCTGTAAGTTCATCACAGGGGGTTCATCTGATGTGTAAAGGTTTTGACATATTGAGAATACCAAGAGATCATATAAAGGCTTGCTCTTAGTACATGTCCAGCTTGCCTTCATATTTATTCATCCATTTCTTTGATATCTTCCTTTATTTCTCCCTCATAAAGTATTTATTTTGGGGGCAGCTAAGTGGCTTAGTGGATAAAGAGCCAGAACTGGAGTCAGGAGGTCCTGAATTCAAATCTAGCCTCAGGCACTTCCTAGTTGTATGATCCTAGGCAAGTCACTTGGTCTTTACTACTATTCTGCTTTAGAACTGATAGGTGGTATTGATTCTAAGACAGAAGGTAAAAGTTTTAAGAAAATAAAATAAAAGGAACTGGATAGGCAAAAAGAAACTGTAGTGTGGGCCCAGAGTGGCCCTATATATTAGGAAGATATAATCACGAGAGGAAATCCAGGGTGCTGAGGTGGAAAGCTTGATGAAGAATATTTGAGCAAAGATGAACAAGAGCATAAATAGAATTATTATAAATTATTATGGATTATTTTACTATTGTTATTAAATTATTACAAACATATTGTCACAGGAATATAACACAAACCATTTGCAAAGAGAGAGGAAATAGATGAGGAGCTGAGGGGAAAAGATCCCAAATCTGATGCAGAAACATAATGTAATCATGATGGGAAAGTCCATCTACTAAGCTTTTAACTTGCCTTTGGCAGGTCATCTTTCAAACAGTGGAACCCCTTAATCAAGGGAATTTCTCTTCTAGAGCTGATTCTCACAAAGTAGGAGGAACTAACTAGTTGATGAGGGGGAAATAATGGAAATCTTGAAAAATTTGAGAAGAAATCTTGGGAAGAAGAAATTTACAATAGAGAATGAGAAAGAGACATTGGCTGGCATTCAATGATTCCAGGACAGTGGATTTCAGAGTTCCAAAAAAAGAAAAGGTGGGATCTGTGAGAATAGAATTTGAGTGAACACTCCTGATATTTTAAATTAAAGGATTTAATAATAACAAAAAATGAGAGGGAAAGGGGTTCCTTCAGCCAAGTGAGCAGAACACAGAGACAGAGATCCACACCTGCCACACTTGAACCAAAGCAAAGCCCAAAAAGAGCCCCGCAGCGTGGATCTCAGCCAAATTTATCTCCCAAGCCCAGGTATGTCAAATGAGGACATTAAAAGGATACTGGGATATGCTGGTGATGAAATACTGTTGTGCTCAAAGGAATAATAAACTGTAGGAATTCCATGTGAACTGGAAAGACCTCCAGGAATTGATACAGAGTGAAAGGAGCAGAGCCAGAAGAACATTGTACACAGAGACTGATACACTGTGGTAAAATCGAATGTAATGAACTTCTGTACTAGCAGCAATGCAATGACCCAGGACAATTCTAAGGGAAAAGAACGCTACCCACATTCAGAGGAAGAACTGCAGGAGTGGAAACACAGAAGAAAAACAACTGCTTGAACACATAGTTTGAGGCGGACATGATTGGGGTTGCAGACTCAAAAAGACCACACCAATGTAACTATCAATAATATGTAAATAAGTTTTGATTGATGACACATGTTAAAACCAGTAGAAATGTGCATTTGATATGTGGGGTGTGGGTGAAGGTGGGGATGAAGGGGAAAGTAAAAACATGAATCATGTAACCATGGAAAATGTTTCTAAAAAAATAAAATACTTAAATCTTAAAAAAAAAAAAAAAAGGGATACTGGGAATGTAGCTCAGGTGTGGCAAATTTTCTACCTGTACAAATCCCATGAGCTAAAATTCTCCAAGGAAAGTCAACCCAAGAGGAATAGGAAGTTGTCACATAAATTTCAATGACACAACAAATAATTCCACTGAGGAGAAAAGAGGGAGTTAATAAAGATGTACATAGATTTTTTTCATCTTATTGAATTTAATTTTTTTCAATTACGTGTTGAAACAATTTTTGACAACTGTTTTCTGACATTTTGAAATTTGTATTCTTTTCCTCCCTCCAACCCAGGAGGTAAATGGTCTGATATAGGTAATATCAGGGCTTTCATGTAATACATATTTCAATATTCCCCATATTGTAATTGAAAGCACATATTACATATAAAATAAAAAACTCATCAAAGAAATAAAATGAAGAATGGCTTCTCTGGATGCAGATAGCATGGCGGGGTTGTTTGTTTTTTATCATGAGTCTTTTGGGGTTATCTTGGAACTTTGTTTTGCTGATAACAGTTTAGTCCTACACAGTGGATCATCTTATGATATTTCTGTTACTGTATCCACTGTCCTGGTTCTGTTCACTTCACTTTGCATCAGTTCATATGTCTTTCCAAGTTTTTCTGAAATAAACCTGTTCATCATTTTTAAAAATTATTTTATTGTCATGCAAAGCACACTTCCATTGGTCGTTGTTGTAAGAGCAAAGTCATACATAACCGAAACCCTAAAATAAAACTAAAAATATATTGATGTGACAGACAACTCCAACAGTTCTTTCTCTGGAGGTGGATAGCATTCTCCATCATAAGTCCTTCAGGATTGTTCCAGATCATTACACCGATGAGTAGCTAAGCTTCCCCAGAAAATCATTGTACAATATTGCTAATATTGTATACAGTGTTCTCCTGGTTCTACTTATTTCACTCTGCATCAGTGCTTGCAGATCTTTCCAGATTTTTCTGAAATAACCTTGCTTATCATTCCTTATAGCACAATAGTATTCCATCACCAATGTAGACCACAATTTGTTCAGTCATTCCCCAATTGATGGACATCCCCTCAATTTCCAATATTTGCCACTGCAAAAAAAAGCTGCTATAAATATTTTTGTACATTTTGGCATCCGGTATTACCAGATCAAAGGGTTTACACAGTTTTACAGCCCTTTGAGATAGTTCCAAATTGCCTGCCAGAATGGTTGAATCAGTTCATGACTCTACCAACAATGCATTATTGTTGTCCCAATTTTGCCACTTCTCCTCCAACATTCACCACTTTTCCTTTGCTGCCATATTGTCCAATCTGATAGGTATGAGGTGGTTCCTCAGCATTGTTTTAATTTGCATTTCTCTACATTGAGAGGGATTTAGTTGTTCATCATTTCTTATGGCACAATAATTTTCCATTATACCCATAGACCACAGCTTGTTCAGGCATTCCCCAGTTGATGGACATCCTCTCAATTTCCAATTATTTGCCACTACAAAAAGAGCTGCTAAAATTATTTTTGTACACGTAGGTCCTTTTCCCTTATCTCTGATCTCTTTGAGGTTCAGACCCAGTAGTGGTACTGCTGGGTCAAAGGGTATGCATTGGTTTGTGGCCCTTTGGGCATGGTTCCATATTGCTCACCAGAATGGTGGTAGCAGTCCACAGTTCCATCAACAGGATGTACTTAGATCTTAGAAGATGCAGATGGAAGCTAGGAGCAACGGCAGGTAACAGGGTCAATAGAGAATAAATGTTTTTAAAGTTTGTAGAGCCCTACCTAAGCCAATCCTCCTAATAATTCTGGGAAGTAAATGCCATGATTCTCCCAAACACATGCATGGCATGGTCTAATATCCACTGGATCGGGAGACCTTAATTTCAAAATCAGCTGAGGCAGACAAGGAAAGATGTTGGGGACAAAAAGCAATGGCTTAAAAAAACTACATTAGGAGAAAAGAAAGGGGTCAAAGAAGGGATAAAATGCCCAAAAAGGATGGATAGGATCATGACCATGGAGAGAGGAAGAGAAGGCACTCAGTTCTCATTCCACTCCTTGGTATCCTCTTGATCTTTGAGTTGGAGAGGACAAAGACGAAATGGCTTAAGGAGTTGATATCTAAGGTGAGGAGGGGGGTTGGGAGAGAATATTTCACTGCACTGGCTGAGGTCAACTCACTGAGTCAGCTGAACTACATCCCAGGGTATTAAACTAATTGATAGATGCAGGGTCAGTGATCTCTATAAAAAGATGTGAAGGATACAAAGTACCAAAAGAGTAATGAGTGAATGTTCTTTTTTTTTTTCAAGGAAGAAATATGAGTCTATAAATTGTAAGCCAGTGAGCTTGACTTCAACTCCTGGGAAAATTCCAGACTGTGTTATTAAAAGGATGGTTAGTGAACCTGTAGAAAAGGCTATAATAACCACAGACTCAGCGTGGTTCCATCAAGGACAAGTCATACCAGATGAACAGCATTTCCTTTTTTTTTTAATGGGAGTTACTAGACTGATAGATTGGCAGAACGTTATGGGCATAATTTACCTACATTTTAGCAACGCAGTTGACAGTCTCTCATGCTTTGTTTGTGTAAAAGAATGAGATGTAAGTAATAAGAAAAATGACTTGCCAAAAGTCATACAGATGCCAAGTCAATGATCAGTGCTGGGATTTGAACACAGGTCCACCAACTCCAAATTCAGCAGACTCCTCTACATATGCATATATATGTACACGTATGTGTGTATAATACGCATATTTATTTTTGTTCAATCATTTCAGACCTGTCTTTAGGTCCCCATTTGGTTTTTGGGTTGTTGTTTTTTGGCAAAGACACTGGAGTGGTTTGCCATTTTTCTCCAGGTTATTTTACAGATGAGGAAACTGAGGCAGAGCTAAATGACTTGCCCAGTCATACAGCTAGTGTCTGAGGCCACATTTCTTTTTACCCTTATCTTCCATCTTAGGATAAATACTGTGTTTTGGTTCTAAGACAGAAGAGGGTAAGAGCTCAGCAGTGGGGGTTATGTACTTTGCCCAGGGTCACCTAGCTAGGATGTGTCTAAGGCCAGATTTGATCTCGAGTCTGAGGCCTGAAGCTACCCATTGTGCCACCTAGTTGCCCCAGAAGAAGCTATAAGAGGTGGAAGGAGCTATAGGAGGGGCAGGATTGAGAAAGCCTGGGTTATAATCTGCAGAAGAGAGGGATGGCAGTGGAATTGCTTGTCAGCTCTGGGAGTGATGAGGGAAGAATGGAGGGAGAGTATATGAATCATGGAACCATGGAAAAATATTTTAAAATAAATACATTTTGAACCTCAGTTTCCATAGCTAAAAAAAAAAAAGAAAGAAGTGAGGGATGAAAGGGCAGGGGGAATGGAATCAGGAAAGAGTGATGGAAGGAACCATAGTGGAAGAGAGGAATGTTAAAAAAGAGAGGCACAGGGAAATAGGGAAGAGAGACAGTGAAGCAAGCCAGGGAAGGACTGAAGAAAGAGTGGAAGAAAAGAGAAAAAAGATGAGAAAATAAGTTTTATTTTTTTCTTCATATTCTCAGGACTTAGAACAGTGCCTGGCACATAGCTGGCCCTTCACATATCATTGTGGATTGTTCATCCCCAAAACTGACAGTAAGATTCTTTTCTCTCCTCCATTTTTTTTAATACTACTTGAATCTCCCTGTCTCATATAAACATATCTATATACGGTACTGTCTCCCATCTCCCTATCAGTAGAAACATAAGCTTTGTAGGAGCAGGGAATGTTATATTTTATTTTTATCATGTTTTCATTTTTATTTATTATATTTATTTATAATATAGTCTAAATTATATAAATGACATAAAATACAATATGTATTATAAATATAAAATATTTATATAAAATAAAATCTCAGTGCCTTACACTTGGTAGTTAATGTTTGTTAGTAAAGCAGGTGGGGAATGATCTTAGAAAGAACATCTAACCCAAAATTATTTTACAAAATGGGGAAACAAATCCTGGGAATTCATTCCCTGAACTTCCTCTCCTCCACCTCCAACAGACACTTACACACAAGCAGAAGTGATCCAGTTTCCTCCTGAACCAACCTGAAATATCCTGCTTAAGAGGCCAGAATTCAGAAATTAACTGAGACACTGTTTCACAGTTATCAGATTGGCTAATTTGATCAAAAAAGAAAATAGAAGGGATGTGGGAAAACAGAGATCCTACTGTTAGTGGAGCTGCAAACTGATAACCATTCTGGAGAGCAATATGGAACCATGCCTAAAAGGTCATAAAACTATCTGTATTTTTTTTTAAAGATTTTTTTTATTTTAAACACTTAACTTCTGTGTATTGACTTATAGGTGGAAGAGTGGTAAGGGTAGGCAATGGGGGTCAAAGGACTTGCCCAGGGTCACACAGCTGGGAAGTGGATTTGAACCTAGGACCTCCTGTCTCTAGGCCTGGCTCTCAATCCACTGAGCTACCCAGCTGCCCCCTATCTGTATTTTTTGACCCAGCAATACCACTACTACTTTGGGAATCTGTCTAAACTCGCTCATTGGAAGAAAACCAAAAAAGCCAAGGCATTTCCATTTCCCTATAAAATCTAGATTGTGCGTGCATCCCCTTCCCCACAAGTGTCTTGAAGCCCTTTAAGGCTGGGGACATCCAGCCCGTCTGCTTTGTCCTAGGTGGTACCTACCCCCTCCCCCGCCACTGCCGCCAGCACCCCAAAGGCAAAGGCCAACAGAACATTCCTCTATCTCTAACCACACCAGGAGTGTGTGGTCCAAGCCCAACAACCCAGCCCGCCGCCAAATGGGGAAGACCACACAATCTTTGACAGTCAATAGGTTGCAATGCTTTTATTAAATTCTTACAAAACAGAATACAAAATTCTGGCATTTGATCGTTGTTATAAAGGAAAACTCTTGAGCTGTATCAGTTTACCTGGTACCCCATAGTTAAAGTGCTTTTTTCCCCTCCTTTTCTTTCTGTTGGGTTGGTGTCTGTTTGTTGGTTGTATTTTTTTTTCAGCAGTTTCTAATCTGACATGCCCTCTCTCATGGGGGGGTTTGGGGGGGCCAGTCTTGGATACCAGCAGTGCAGTGTGTGACATCATTGCGGCCACTTTCGAGAATGGCCTACCCCAGGTTGGGGTGAGGACAGGGGGGTTGCATCTCTTTATGAGCCTTGAAAAAGTCAGGTTCACAGTAACATTTCCAACCAGTTCCAAGTTGAATTAATTGGCTTTAGGGGGACTGGGGGTGGGGGGAGAAGAATTGGGCAGGAAGTAGAAAGTGAACCTAAATTTAAGAAACAAAAACAAAGTCAGTCATCAGTATCTGATCTGTTCTGATTAGCAGGGGAAAATAGCCATTTGTTGTTGTTTGTTGTTGGGTTTTTTTTGGGGGGGGGAAGAAAAAAAAAACTCCAGAAAACTCCCAGCTGGAAAGAACCACTACTGATTTGCCTTTTATTCCCCTGTCCTAGTCAAGAAACTTCAGATACTGCAGACAGTGTCTTTGGAAAGGAGTCGGAAGTGACCCACCAAGGGGGCCGGAGTGAGGGGCCCGAGATCGGAAGGCCGCCTCTCCATCGTCCTCCTCTGTCATGGCCCGCCCCACAACACTCAGGAGGTCAGTAGGGGAGGAAACGGCGATCCTCCAGGTCCTGCCCTGGCCTGCCAGGTATGTCCAAAGAAGATTGGGGGAGGGGGAGGGGTCAAGGCATCTGGAGGGGGGGTAACAGGAGGAGGGAGTCGTTTTTGTTTTTTTTTGTAAAAGCTGTTCCCCCTCCCCCAGGTGTGACCAGGATTCCAGGTGTCGTGTGGGGATAGCCCGACCCCGACGTACACCATTCAAGTATTCTTAATATAAGACAAATACCCGTTGGGTAGGGATTGGAGGGAGTGGGGGGAGCATGGGGGGGGCAGGGTGAAATCTACAAGTGAGAATAAAAACAAAATTGCTCCAAAAATCCCTATAAAAACACAATGTACAATCAAAGACCTCGGACTCTGAAGAAGCAAGACTACGGTTTCCCCAGAATCCTCCCCGGCGAGATCCAGACCCCTCGAGGGAGAGAGGACCGAAGGAGACTTCCATAGCCAAGAAAGACGGGCCGAGGGGACGAGAAAAATGCTGTGTGAGGCTTGGGGGAACCGCCTAAAGAAAACCTGAGGACTTCCCGCCCAACGCGCCCCGGCGCCTTCCCCTCCCTGGCAGGGGAAGACGAGATTCTCCCTCTCCATAGATACACACGCAGATCTGTGTATATCTGGACATACATAAGACGGCACTGGTATTGCATAGTAGATCACAGCCCGGAATCCAAAGGGGGTGTGGGGTGGGGAAGAAAGCCCCCCACCGCGGCCGGAGAGTGCCCGCTCCGGGGAGGGCGCTGGAGAGGATCCCGGGAAGAGTGTCGCGTCAGAGCTGACTAGAGCCTTCCTCCCCTACCTTGGGTCAGCTGAACCCCAAGATCCAGGATGCCCCAAGCCCAGGCAGGAAGCTTCAAGCTTTCTTCCTGAATGTGGGTGGCCCCGAGGGGCTGGAGAGGGTTTTAAACTTCAGGTTTCAGTGTTCTGTGGGGACATCCTCCCCACTGCCGTGAGCACGTCACTGCCCCATTCATCCTGAACCCTGAAAATGGGCATTGTTGGGCCCCAATGCCAATCAGCACGAGGTACCTGAGCAGCCTGTTCCAGCCAAGGAAGGTAAAACAAAGCTCCCCCTCGGTCTTCCCGGACACCCTCTCTCCTCCCTGTCTCCCCCAAGGTTGGCACGAGTTTGACCGGGGCACGGGGGGTGTAGGGGTAAGGGCCACAAACCCGGGGACCATGGAGCACCCCGCTCTCCTTCCTCCCTGCCTGGGACGCGGCAATCACCCGTATTTTAACGACCAGACCAGCACCTTCCAGCAGTGTCTTGTCCCCATCACTAGCAGTCGGGTAGGTTTGCTTCCCCCAGGGAGGCCAATACCTAATAGGGCCCCATGAGAAAAAAAGAAAAATAAAGGAAATTTAAAAAAGACCCAGATTGTCTGCCCCAGGAGCTGGGGGGCGGAGGAAGAGGAGGGAGAAGAAGGAGGAGTTTTGCAGGTGGAGGCTGAGAAAGGAAGAAAGCCAGCCACCACCCTGCTCTTCGATTACATTCTGGCCAGTCAGGGATGGGGTGGGATGGGGGAAGGAGAGGAAGATGAGGGGAGAGAGGGGAGCCCTGGAGGAGTGGCCCAATGGGGTGTGGGTTCTACCTTCCCCGCACAGAATCGTCCTCTTGGGTCCTGCTGCTACCCCAAAGCAGCCAGGTGTGCTAGCCTTCTCCTCCAAGCCAGCCCCCCAACAGGACAGCTTGGGGGTCAAGAAGGGAAGAACAGTAAAAGAGAAGGAGAGCTCTTGCTCCCTTCTCCACACGGCACCCAGGACAGGTGGGAAAATCTCCCTTAAATACTGAGAATTTCCCACGGGGTGGATGAAGGCGAAATGAACTTCATATATACGTATATACGTAAAATATATACATATATATAATATGCACATCCGTGGGGGGGCCTCTCTCTCCGCACCCCCCCTCCACCACCCGCACTTTCCCACCCCATAGCCGGCTCTGGAAGACTTAAGATTGTTTACACTGTCTGGGAGGGGAGCGAGGGTAAAGCGAGGGCTGGAAGATGGGGCACGGGGTGCAGAGCCATGCGACTTTTCACACATCTGACTGGCCATCTTTCACAGTATGGGCTGAGCTGAGCTTACGGCGCATCCTTTGGTGTGGGAAGCGAGGAGACCCTCAACGACAAAAAGGACCCACAAATGTCAGTGTGCCGCACGCCCTTCGATGCGTGCCGCATTCTTCTTTGTTGGTAAATACCATTAGACCATTTAAAAAATGTTTATAAAAAAAACGACTCCCAAGATCAGCTGAACTCCCTGGAAACCAGCCAGAGGAGGGAGTGATCGCCGGCTGGCAACAGCTTAAAAAAAAAAAAAAGAAAACAAACAAAAAAAAAACCCGACCCCCTCCCCCACTCCCCCCCAAACCTCAACGGGATGAATGCGCAGGAGGGGCTGGAGGGGGACCCGGTGGGGGCTGTTACATGTGGTCGCTGACCAGGACCAAGGGGCTGACCAGGTGCTGGGGGGCCGGCGGGGCCTTGGACAGGCTGGCCTTCTGCCGCCGCTGGGCCAGCTTTGACTTGGATGGTGGCGACAGCTGCATGGAACGCGAGGTAGCTTTGATGACGATTGGTCGGTTCTCCTCCTCTTCATCTTCTTCACGCTGGGCCAGCTGGCGGTTCACGGCGATTGCCTCTGCTGCGAAGGAGGTGAGTTCTTTGGCACTGCTGTTTCTAAGGGATGAAAGGAAGAAGGGGAAAGAGTTGAGGCTGATTTGATATACACTGTTTTTTTTTTAATTTAATTAATTAATTTAGAAAAAAAAATTTTTTTATGGTTCCATGATTCCTGTCCTTTCCCTCCCCTCGTCCCACCCTTTCCCATAGCCAAAGCACAATTCCACTGGGTTTTACACGTGTCATTGATCAAGACCTCTTTCCATATTATTAATATTCGCACTAGGGGGATCAATAACCACTATTGCCTGCCATGACTAACCCTCCTCATGACTCTCAAAGGACGCACGTACCCAGAATGGTGGGCTTTTATTGGGAGAAAGGATGAGGATTTGAGAGAAACAAGGGCTTCTGGAGACGGCGGGCAGAACGCCCCGTCATCCGTTGGGATGTTCAGGAACCACCTATACTTTCTCAAAACCCATAGAAGAAGGGGCAGCTGGGTGGCTCAGTGGATGGAAAGCCAGGCCCAGAGAGGGGAAGAGGTCCTGGGTTCCAATCTGGCCTCAGACACTTCCTCGCTGTGTGACCCTGGGCAAGTCACTTGACCCCCATTGCCTAGCCCTGACCACTCTTCCTGTGTGGTAAATTATATTGTATAATTATATACCATATTACATTGTACATATAATTATATTGTACATACAATTGTATAAGCAATTGTATATTGTATGTATATTGAATCAATATATTGATTCTAAGAGGGAAGGGAAGGGTTTTAAAAAAGAGACCCATAGAACACATCAAAAAAGGAGATGGAGGGACGTCTTCCCATTGGGGAATGGCTGAACCAACTGTGGTATAGGATGGTGATGGAATACTCTTGCGATGTAAGGAATGATGAATGGGAGGGTTTCAGAAAGAGCTGGAAAGACCTTGATGAACTGATGCAGAGAGAAATAAGCAGAACCAGGAGAGTGCTGTGTGCAGTAACAGCGATATTGTGGAACGATCAGCTGGGATAGACTCGTTTTATGAGCAATACAAGGATCCGGGACAGACGTGAGGGACTTAGGACAAAGAATGCTGTCCACCTCCAGAGAAAGAACTGTGGGAGATGGCACGCAGAGCGAAGCATATGATTTCTCACATTCGTTTATTGGTGTTCATAGAAGATTATTCATTTACAAAAATGACTATGGATATGGATATGGAAAGGTTCTGCATGATAAAACATATATAACCCCAGTTCAAATGGCTTGCCAGCTCTGGGAGGAGGGAGGGAAGGGAGACAATACAGATTGTACAACTTCAGAAAATGTATGTGGAAATATATGTTTGTGTATGTAATTGTAATTGTAAAAAAGTAAAAAAATGTAAAACTGCAAAAAAATTGTAAAATGTAAAAATATGTAATTGGCAAATACAAAAATAAAAACAAAAGCTCAAAAGGTCATAAACACACACACACAAAAAAGGAGGTGGGCCCTGGGGCCTAGATCTGTGGCAAAAAAACAAGGTGAAATCCATAATTCTATGCAAGTGCTCTCAAAACCATTACTTCAAGGCTCTGATCACTGGGCTAAACTGGCAAAAAGGAGTATTCAATTACTGCCTCTCCCAGATAAGGCTCAAAACCTCAAACTGAGGCACGAGTTCCTCAATCCCAACTAGGACAAAGACTACCACTGGGTGACCAGCATCATCTTTGGTCCCCAAACCGGTGGGGAGAAAAGGTCTTCCAGGGAGGTCCAACTAAGAAGGGCCGCCTGTCCTTGCCAGTGCTAATCAGCCCCTCTCTAGAGGGAGCTTGAACGAGGGAGGGTGTGCAGGTGGGTAGGCAGGTAGGTGCTGACTCACCTCTGCAGGATGATTGGAGTGGGAAAGGTGTTATCCGGTGCACACTGCAATGAGAACACAAGGACCCTCGTTAGTTAGGAGCTGGGATCTAGTGTCCTCTCTGGGTCTGTCACCCAAAGACAAAGCCACACTGAAGAGAGTGATTTTTCCTTACGAGGTAATAGGGAGCCACTAAGGTAGAAGAATGACATAACCAAATGTATGCTTAAGAACGAGTTCTAATCCGAACCCTGTCATTTAGTGGTTGGGCTTATCCAAGACATGTTACAGCCCTTTTTTCTCTCATTGTCCTCACCTATAAAGAGGGGATAACAGATAAAATAAAATAATATAAATAAAATATAATTTTTATAATTATATTTAAATTATGTAAAACTTGCTAATTTTTAATATTTATATATTATTCATATATAATATAAAGACTTATATAATATATGAATAACATGAATAATTATATAAAGTATATAAGAATATATAAATATGAATATTGTACATAAATTGTATAGTATACAACATAGAAATAACATTCATATTACATATAAATTATACAATATATAATATATAAATAATATGAATATTGTATATAATATAGAAATAACATTAATATTATATATACTATATAAATAACATTATTATATATTATATAATCTATACCATATAAATAAATTATATGAACTTATACTATGTAAATAAAAATAATATATAATAATCTAAAGTATATAAACATATACTACATAAATAACAAATAAGCAATATAAGCTATACTATATAAATAATATAAATGATATAAACTATACTATATAAATAAAAACTATACTAAATAAATAATATATAGCATACTATATAAATAAATAATGGTGAATAATATAATACATACTATATAAGTAACAATGTTTTATAAATCATAACATACACTATGTAAATATTAATATTGTGTATGAATTATATAATATATACCATATAAATAATATGATTATATATAAACTGTATAGTATATACTATATAAATAACATTACTATTATAAATAAATTATATAGTATATCAATAACCTAAGTATTATATAATATATGAATATTAATACTATTTAATAAATAATATTAAAGTATATAGTATATGCATCATATAAAATATAGAAAATATAAATAAAATAAAATGATAGCTATAAAGTACTTGAAGCTATCTCTGGGGGCAGCTAGGTGGCTCAGGAGATATGGTGCCAGGCCCTGAAAATGGTGAAGTCAGGGGTTCAAACCTGGCCTCAGACACTTGTAGTTGTGTGGCTCTGGGCAAGTCACTTAACTCCAATTATCTAGCCCTTACTGCACTTCTGCCTTAGAATTGGCACTTAGTATTAAAGAAAGAGAGGAAGGAAGAGGCACCTCGAGTCAGGACAAGGACCAAAAGTGGTCCTCAAACACTTCCTAGGTATGTGACCCTGGGCAAGTCACTTAACCCCAATTACCTGGGTGGCCTTTACCATTCGTCTGTTTTGAGACAGAAAGTATAGATTAAAAAAAAAAGAGCGAAGCATATAAAAGTTTATCTTTATGATCTTGGCCACAAACTGCATTTGTGATCTTAGACAAGTCCCAAGACTTCTCTGGGTCTCAGCTGTGAAGTGGAGATCCTGGGATTTTACTACCTAATGTAAGTTTCGAAATTAATATTCAAAATACTCCAAGTATTATATTTAATCAGATTTATTAAATTTAACTTGAAGCAAAAGGGAAACTAAAAAGCTAGAGTCAAGACGGAGCTCACCCAAGCCACGGACGTGGAAGAGGGCGCGAGGGAGGAGTTTTCAGAACTATACAAACAATAACATAAAGATGCACGTAAATGAAAAGGAAAAAGGAATTTTGGGACGAGGAAAGAATTCTGGGAGATGAAGTCCAAGGTACAAAATTCTCTAACTATACACTAACTTATAAGGACACCCTGGTCATGGAAAGCAATTTAGAAGAAGGATTTAGAAGCTATTATTCAAAGTAAAAGGTCTACCATCATCACCCCACGGGGAACAGGGACATTTCCCTCAATGGCAGGCCTTCCTCACATTCCGGGAATCCAATGCATTTTAGATTCATAGAATTTTAGACCTAGAAGGGATTTTAAAAGATCACCTCGTTCAGCCTCCTCATGAAACAAAAATTCAGATGAGGAAGTGGAGACTCAGAGGCTAAGCACTCGCCAAAGGTCACAAGGAATAAATTACATCTGTTATAGGCTCAGGATTGACGTGACAGATGGAGACACTGAGGCACAAAGGAATTAAAGCAGCTTGTCCAGGGTCATACATGGAGATCAGGCTCTACCATGTTGGAATGTACAAGGAAATGCACAGAGCAGAGACTGGACTGAAGTTTTCCGAAGTATAATGGGCCTGAAAAACCCCAATTAAAATGGAATTAAGGATATGCGAGTGAAGAATCCCTTCATTTGAAGAATTAGAGAAGCACCCACATACATACTGCAATATCAGTCTCAATGTTGGCTGAACCTCCCCCCAAAGCTGGGTGGGGGTGACATACTTTTCTGCATATGCTTCCATGCATTTTTTTTTCTTTTTTAAAAGGCAGGCTTCCTTTCGACAAACGAGACCCAGCTTTAGTACTCATTCTACTTGGGGAGCAGCTAGGTGGCCCAGGCGCCTGAAAGCCAGTCCTGGGTTCAAATCTGACCTCAAGACACTTCCCTAGCTGTGTGAGCTTGGACAAATCACTTGACACCCCTTGCCTAGCCTTTACTGCTCTTCTGCCTTGAAACCAATACACAACACTGATTCCAGATGAAAGGTAAGATTTTTTTTTTAAGTATTATACATCAGGGACTTCAGGCAAATCACTGAAGCCTCTGCTTCTTCCTTTTGTAAAATTACTCCTAAGGCATCTTCTAGAGTGGATGCACTTAGAGCAGTGATGGGCAAACTTTTTAAAGAGGGGGGCCAAAGGAAAGGAAATGCTCATCTGTCAGTCTGTTTCTAAGGAAACTCTTTCCAAGTTTCAGTGTTCATTGTATTTGTCAGATTAGGAATAATGTCTCTGGGACAGAACATTTCAGGGGGCCCCATCTGGCCCTGGGCTGTAGTTTGCCCATCACTGACTTAGATTAAGGAAGACCTAGATGTGAATACCAATTCAGACCTCTGCTGGGTGACCCTGGGCACATCATTTAACTTCTCTGGGCCTCAGTTTTCACATCTGTAAAATGAGGAAGTTGGATATGATAACCACTAAGGGAATTTCTAGCTCTAAATTTCTGATCCAACAGATCATCCTCATCCATTCACTAAAGCAGATTTGATAGCTTTTGGGCCTTCTCATCTATTCTGACTTCTCCAGTTAATCTTTCCTCCAACAAATTGTTATTGTTTTTTAAACTCTTACCTTCTGTCTTAGAATCATTACTCTGTATTAATTCCAAGGCAGAAGAGTGGTAAGGGTCAGGCAATGGGGTTTCAGTGACTTGCCCAGGGTCACATAGCTAGGAAGTATCTGAGACCAGATTTGAACCCAGGACCTCCCATCTCTAGGCCTGGCTCTCTATCCACTGAGACACCCAACAGCCCCCTAAAAAGAAATGCAATGTAAAACCCAGTGGAACTGCTCATTGGCTCTGGGAGGGGAGAAGGAAGAGGAGAGGGAAAGAACATGAATCATGTAATCATGGAAAAATACTCTAAATTAATTAATTAATTTTTTAAAAATTAAAATTAAAACAAAAAAATGCAAAAAGTAAAATAAGAAGAAACACAAGCCTCACCTATCACCATTCTAAGACCAGCTTGGTACCTTGTTGTCATGGAAACCCACAATTAGAGTCATCACTAGCCTGGCAATCCCTTCTTTTTTTTTCCCCCCTTTCTACATAATGCCAGACCTCAAGGTCTTGCCCAGGTCCAGATCTCTCCAAGAGACCTTCCCTGATCACCTCCACCAAACTTCATCTCTCCCACATCCCTCACCCCCATGAATTCCTACAGAGCTACCTTGGCAGCCCACTCATTCCACCCTGGGCAAACACAACCTGGTGCGGTTCGTTCTTTTCCTGTGTATCCAGGCCTTATCTCCCCCAAACAGACTGTATGGGCAGGGATTGTGCCTTCTCCTTCCCAGGAGTCCCTGGCACAGGGCAGGATGCAGAGCACGAGCTAAAAATGGTAGCTGAATGGAGAGCCATCATTGCTAGCGAAGAGTGTGGGCCTGTTGGGAGGCAGCCTCAGACAGGGGGGCCCCTCTTCTCCTCTTTCTGGAGAACCCTACTTCAGACACATTATTGTCGACCGGTTCTCTCCTCTGACTTGTCAGAGTAAAAATTATGAGACTGGCCATAACTAAATAATTTTATTAATCAAAGGTAATAGGGGAAAAGGATGGAAAAGCAGGGGAGAGAGATATAAAAGGTCTTTTCCTTATTTGCTTCATTTAGCTTGCTATTCTGTGGCTGCCGTTTTGGGTCCCTTCACACAGATTTCTCCAATGACCCAGAAGGGCGAAGTAGATAAAACATTGGCCTTGGATGCGGGCCTCAGCCTGGACTCAAACCCTAACTCTGACACTTAATTATAGCTATGTGATCCTGGGCAAGTCACTTGAGCTTTTGGAGTCTGTTTCCTCCCCTATAAACAAATAAATAAACAAACAAATAAATAGAAATAGAAATATATAATGTATAATATATAAACATATTTAATATATTATGTAGTATGTATAATACAAACATATTTAATATATATGTTTATATAGTATATCTTTATATACATGTATATAAATATATATAAATATAAAATGGGGTCTAGAAATTAATGGATTGAAGGGAATCAACAAACTTAAATGGAAAAATAAAAAGATAATCTTTATGTCAACACCATTAGTTTCCTTGGTAAACCTATATATTTTATTTTATGTATTTAGGAACATTATTTGGAGAAGGGATCCATAGATTTTTCCCCCCAGATTGTCCCAGGGCCCAGGACACACACAGAGTTAAGAACCCCTGGTTTAGATAGCTTATAGACTAGTCTTTGATGGTTCTATCTCCTCTTCCCCTCCTTTCTCCAAGGCTTTCTTTTTCAACTATTCCATTATCTATGGGAGTAAAAATCCAGAAGAAAACATGATTTGTCAACTTGTTTACATGGGTATAGGATTGAGGGTTTTGGTTTAAAAAATTACTCTATTACAAAGATGAATAATGCAGAAATAGGATTTGAGTGATAATATATGTAAAACATATATTGGGGGCAGCTGGGTGGCTCAGTGGATTGAGAGCCAGGCCTAGAGACGAAAGGTCCTGGGTTCAAATCCGAGCTCAGACACTTCCCAGCTGGGTGACCCTGAGCGACCCATTGCCTACTGGTTGTGGCCCTATGCTCCTAGAATGGAGTCCCAGGATAAAAAAAAAAAATAAAAAAAAATGTAAAACCCAGAGAAATGGCTCCTCACCTCTGAGGAGGGGAGGGAAAATGGGAGGGAGATAACAAGAATCATGTAACCATAGAAAAAAATGTTTTAATTTAAATTTTTAAAAATCAACTATTCCTTTAGCAATTTCATTCTCTCTCAGTTTTGATCATTACCTCTACAGAGATGATTGATTCCCTGATCTCTCTTCTCCCTATTCCTCTTCCAAACTCTGACGTACATCTCCAGGGGTGGATAGGATGCTTTCCCATTATCCCCAAATTCAGCATATCCCCCAAATAAACTCTTTCCCCTTCATCCTGCTCTTCTTCCTCACTGTTCCCGTCCGAGGCCCCACTCCCCTCCGGGAGGCTCTCCCAAATGTTCTCCGCTCTCCATTCCCACGCTACCACCCTGGTAGAAGCCTTCATTAACACTCACCTACACATGGTTGCAATAGCCTCTGAACAGGTCTTGCCACCTTTCCTCCCAGCCCTGCTCCAATCCAGGCCTTCCTTCTGCTGTTAAATCCTTCCTCCTGATGACGGAGCTGTCCGTGTCACACTCCTCCCAGAAACCCTTCTAGGGTTCAGGGAAAAGTTCAAATTCCTCAACCTGGCTTTCAATCTGGAGCCATTCTACCTTTCCAACCATCTCTCCTAGTCATTCCTCCTTCATGTCCTCTAAGGGCCATCCAAACTGAATTATTCTCCGCCCCACCAAAACACCCCAATCTCTGCCCATCCCTGCCTCTGCTGACACTCTTCTGCCTAGGCTCTAAGTTTCTAGACTGCTCAACAGACTTGTATTCATCCTTTAATGCCCAACGACCCAAGTCTGTGCTACTTAATATTTTTTATCAGGCATTCCATGAGGAAAATAAAAAATTTCCTTGTCAAATAAATAAAAATTAAAGTTTTAAAATTAAAAAAATAAATAAATGAAAGAAATGAAAGGTTCCCCTGTCTCTCCCTGTAGATGGGAGAGACAAGCTACAGTACAGTCAGAATGGATGGCAAGAATCAGGGTCCAAAAGTCTCAACTGACCAGAACACTGGGTTGAATGCTTAAATAGGAAATAAATGTTCCATTTTACACTTAACCTAAAAAAAAAAGACCTCACCACTCCAAGAGGGAAGGAGAATCTAGACAGTTGTTCATCTGAAAAAAAATCTCTGGGGGCCTGACGGGATTGTAAATCGATGGGAGTTTATAGTGAGATGAGGGAGCCCCAAAATTCTGGCATTCTTTGACTGCATGGGGGAGGCGAGGAGTGACAGATCTTTGCACTCTGCCTTGGTCAAACCAGGTCTTGGATTCTAGGTGCCATCACTGAGAAGCGCAGCCATAAATTGGATTGTCCAGAGGAGACGGCCTAAGGGACTAGAAGCCATTGAGATAGTGCTCTAGGAAAAGAAACAAGACCAGGCATGTAGGGAGCAGAGCCGGGAGATCCTGGGCTCAAATCTGACCTCAGACACTTTCCAGTTTTGTGACCCTGAACAAGTCACTTAATCCTGCTTACCCAAACCTGCTCCTTTGGTCTTAAGAGTTGTTCATAAGACAGAAAATAAGGCGTTTTTTTTTTCTTCTTTTCCTTTGTTTTTAAAAGAGAAAATGGAGACAGGGAGAAGGCGGGCTAAGAAGATGGGGGTGCCAGGGCTGCATAGGGCAGCTATCTGCAAACTTTTGAAGGGTTATTACGCAAAAGAGGGGTTAGCCTGGTTCTGCTTAGCCCCAGAAGGAAGCGCTAGAAGCCACGGACGTGGGGAGGATGCCAAGAGGCACACTGAAGCTTAACAACTTCCAGATTATTGTGGTTACCCCAAAGTGGGAGGGAGTCCATGGGAAGTTTCACAAGCCAAGTCTGGAGGGCTTCCAGAGGGAATGCTCAACCAGGTATGGACTAGACTACACATCTTGTGGACACGGTGAAGAATCTTCCAAGAAGCCTTCCCCAGGCTCCATCCAGGCCCCAAAAGGTGGCTGGCAATGGCCCTCCCCACCCCATCCTCTATGGGGACTCCGCGTCTGTGTCTCAGTCTTAAAAACACAACCACAACACAAGACAGTCTGTTTCGTGGCTCCATTGTTTCTCTGCATCCCAGAGCCCCAACAGAGGCTCGATTCAAGTCCATTCATCAACATTTATCAAGTGCTTTCCATGTGCCAGGCACTGTGCTAAGTGCTGGGAAATCAGAGGAAGGCAAAGCAACAATCCCTGCTATCAAGAAGCTCAAGGTCTAAAGGGAAAAATAACGTGCAAAAACCATGGACAGACTCCATGAAAAGAGCCTCTGCAGAACCCCCAAGAACAAACCAAGCACTGTCTGATGAATTAAATGGAGCAATCCCAACTCTCTACTTCCTGAAAGACTCTGGTCAAGTCACTTCAATGGGTCTCAGTTTCCTAATCTGTAAGAATAAGAAGGATATGGATGGCCTCTTTAAGGTCCCTTCTACTTTAAGAGTTAGTACATAGAGCACCTGGGTGGAACAGAGGATAGAGCATCAGGTCTGGAGTCCTGGGTTCAAATCTGGCCTCAGATAATTGCTAGCTGTGTGACCCTGGGAAACACTTAACACCCATTGTCTAGCCCTTACCATTCTTCTGCCTTAGTACCAATACACAGTATTGATTCCAAGACATAAGGTAAGAATTAAAAAAAAAAAAAAAAAAAAGATTTGGCACCAAATAGTGGAAGAAGCACTGGACCTGGGAGACATGCACTGAGGTCTCAGCCTCACACTCAATGCTTTTTAAGCACTAGATATGAGTCTCAAGTTTCCTCATCTATAAAACAGGGACATTTATATTATCTACTTTCCAGGGAATGCTATAGAAATGTGAAGAATTATCATTTTAGCATCAGTCACCAAATCATAAGTGAACCTCTCCAGTTCGGTGTCTTCGCTTGAAAAGTTCCAACTCTTCTAGTTCTGATATTCCATAATTTGGTGACACCCCTTAGAATCCAAAGACACTGTGGGACCTTGGGACTGTTGGGAATTCACATTGTCCCCTTTAGGATTCCAAGGGTGAGAGACTCTTCCCTCTCCTTCCCCAAGCTCAAACACAACACCACCTGAAACCCAAAGAGCAGAAGGGGGCCACCCTCCTCGGCTGCTCCCCAGCCCCAGCGACTCACCCCCTGCACCCAGGGGTGCTGCAGGACCTGAGCCGCACTCAGCCGCTTCTTGGCATCCCGGACGAGCAGCTTGGAGATGAGGTCTTTGGCTCCAAAGGAGATATGGGCCCAGTCCTTGTCGGGGAACTCGTACTTGCCTGCCTGGATACTCTCAAAAAGCATGTTCTGGGGAGGTGGAGGGAGAGGGAAGATACCAAGATAAGGTTACTTTTTTTCTTAATACATTTCCACGTAAGTTTTCCAAAGTTATATAATCCATATAAACTCCCTCCCTTCTCATGAGAGGGTTACTTGAGGAATTGCCCCCAAACTCTCAAGAATCCTGGAAGAATCTCCCTTGCCCCACCCCATGGCTGAGAACCCCATGAGAGGTCTGGACACTGTATGTCTCACTGGGAACAGTTAAGGGGGCTGGTGATGTTGAACCTGGAGAAGGGAAAACTTTGGGGAGGAAAGAGGGGATACGATCCTTCTCTCTGCTGTCCGTTGTGTGTGTCTCTGTGGTCCCTTCTAGGACTGGCATTCTAATAGCTGAGGATTTGACAGGGACAAGAGAATATATTTCTGCTTGGTACAATGGACCAAACTTGGAGAAGAGGGACAAGAAAAGCAAAGTCCCAGAAAGTCAATTCTGGCTCCCTTCTGGGTGAATTTCTTTCTTTCTTTTTTTTTTTTTTAAACCCTTATCTTCCATCTTAGAATTAATACTGTGTATTGGTTCCAAGGCAGAAGAGTGGTGAGGGCTGGGCAATGGGGGTTAAGTGACTTGCCCAGGGTCACACAGCGAGGAAGTGTCTGAGGCCAGATTTGAACCCAGGACCTCTCATTTCTGGACTTGGCTCTCCATCCACTGAGCTACCCAGATGCTCGAGGATGAATTTCTTAAAATACCAAAATCCATGACGATCAGAGAGGAGAACCAGTGACTGAGCAGTTCATAAGTGCCCAAGGAATGCCAGGAGGGCATTGCCAGGCCACGGTCCTCACCTGGCAGGTGTGACAAGCTTCACCCCGGTCCCAGCCGCAGTCGCTGCCACAGTGGCCCACGAAGGGTGGGTAGCCGCTGAGCAGAATGTAGAGGATGACCCCGAGACTCCACAGGTCACAACGCTTGTCATAGATGGTGGCCTCCTCATTGAAAGCTTCCACCACCTCGGGGGCCATGTACTCCGCCGAGCCACACTGGGAAGAAAAGAGGAGAGGGGTGAGAGGCGCCGCCAGAAGAGGCAGCAAACACCTAATGCAAGACTGTGGAGTGCGGGGCACTGTGCTAGGCACTGGGGACACAGATGGCACTAAAGAACTTGGAGCTCAGTTCTTCATCATTTAAAAGGACCAACTCGGGCTAACACAGGCAGCAGACAAAGAAATGAGGTTTGAACCCGCCTGCACGCTCAGATTTTGATTTCCCTGGGCCACCTGTGGCTCGTGTCCTAGAAGGGTCCTCGTTCTAGCTGGGAAGAGAGGGTGAGTGGGGAAAGAAGGGAGGACTTTGGGGGCCAAGGGCACAGGGACTGGCACAGTCTGTGCTTTAGGAGGGCACTGAGAGCTGTAGAGGAGTCAGGGAAGACTTCATTACAGATCACTAAAGATAAACAGAGAGAAGAAGGGAGGAGGAAATGGAGAATAGGAAGCACAAAAGCAGGACGGACGGGCAAGCATGGAGACAATTAACTGGAAGACTGATCTGTCTGCCCTGGAGGGTGAAGTCCAGGCTGGGCAAAGCCTCAAAAGTCAAGCCAAGGCTGAGAAGCTTGAGTGTTCCCACGGAAGGAGGGCTGGTGTGGGAGGACTTGGGTGACCACTGAATCATTCTTCCCCCCTGGGCCTCGGTTTCCTCATCGAGACGTCCTCTCTAATCCAACTCCTCAATTTTATAGTTATAATTAGGATGACAGCTTGGAGGGCCACACAACACTTGGCCCACATCATCTCCTTTTTATTACCCTAACAGGGAGGCCCTGTTGTTATCCCTATTTACAGGAAAGGAAACTAAGGTAGCCAGCAGTTAAGTGGCGTGCTCAGGGCCATACATCTAAGTGTCTAGGACACAATTTGAACCCGTCTCTCAATTTAGTACATGTTTTGTGGGCTGACTCATTGCTTAAGCCTCAATTTCCTCCTTTTTTTTTTTTTAAGATCAAAAACTATGTTTAATGATGAGGTTAAAACAAAGCAAGACAAAAAATACAAAACTCAAATGTTAGGTACATCTGCTTTTGAATTTCTTGATATTTTTCCAATTATAAAAAAAACAAAACAAAACAATCAACTCCACATTTACCATACAGAAGTATAAAATGGCTTAAATTAAGGCCTAGATCAATTGGCTGGAGCAGGTTCCAACTCAGGTTTCTCCCTGGCACAGGAGCTCATGTCTATCAAATGAGGATAAGAGACCAAGTAGCTCAGCGGAAGGAGAGCCAGGCCCAAAGAAGGGAAGTCCTGGGTTCAAACCTAGCCTCAGACACTTCCTAACTGGGTGACCCTGGGCAAGTCACTTGAACCCCATAGCCTACCCCTGACCACTCTTCTGCCTTGGAACCAATACATAGTACTGATTCTAAGACAGAAGGTGAGGGTTAAGAAAAAAAAATGAATGTAACATGATAGACTGCCTCAGTTTCCTTCCTCTGTCCAGGAGGAGAGACTGGATGCCATGGCTTCCACTCCTCTCCGCCCCACCCTGGCCAGGTCTTAGCTGAGAGTCAGGACTTGTGCCAGAGAGGAAGGGTGGGATGTGGCCTCCTTCCAAAATGAAGGAGGAGGAGAAGGAGGAGGAGGAGGAGGCCAAGCTGGTTCCACATGAGTTTGGCTACAGATCTGTAGCTCTAATTCGCAAATGTGAAGGCTTTACTAATAAACTTTATAAAATTAATACTTGGAGTTGCTGTATATTTTTTTGAGTCCTACAGGTAAATGGGCAGTCTCCAAGCTGCTCATCAAAGATGACTGAGGCCATCCCCAGTGGGTAGGCACGACACTGTCCCATCCCCATCCCTGGGCATCAGTCCTTGGTGGGACCCTGCTCATGTCCTCCTCCTTCAGGGCCAGAAGAGAGCTATGGCTAGACTTGGGAGACCCCAGAAGTGGGCTTGAATCTCCATTCTGCTCCTTACGGCCCCCTCCAGCCCTAACCACTGAGCCACCTCGCCATTGGACACCCAATCGCTGCTTAGTCAGTGTGTGCTGCCTGGTGGTTGATGGAGCACGGGGTAGGAGCCTCTTAGAGCTAGAAGGGATCCCGGGTCGTTGGGTCATTTTACAGACAAGGACCCCAGAGCCCAGAGGGGGGAGGGGCAAAAAGAGGGAAAGGTGGAGAGGCACCAGCCACAGGGACTTTCCAGCCTCCCCAGAGCCCTGGGGGGGAGGGGAAGGAGACAGGAAGTGAAGGGGGTTGGGCAGTCCTCCCCTGCTTCTACAGTAGGGATAGAGGAGAACTTCGTGCCTGGAAGGGGGAGGCGGTGGCAGCACAGCAGCTCTCACTCCAGCCGGGAGCCTCACCTTCCCCCCTCCAGACTGGTTTGCATCAGCTCCTTCCCCGCCCTGCCTGGGCTTCCCTCCAACAACCGGCCAGGTCTTGGGGAGATTAGTAGCGGCCCCTCGTAAGACCCAGGCCAGCCGCTCCTCAAGGAAGGCCCACGGTAGGGGCTTCCTTCCACCCGGAGTTAGCCCTGCCTCAGTTTATCCTCTCCACACACGCCCTGGGAGGGAGAGTGCGCAGGCGGAACCCTAAGGCGCACCTCAGAAATCCGCCGGCCTGCCTAGCCCCAGGTGGGACAGCAGTGGCAAGAAGCTTTCTGCCAGTCATCCGCCCTCCTCAGTTCCTCCCTGGGATGGGAAGGCCCGGCTCCAGGCAAAGATTCCAGCCTTTCACCCCAAACACACAGGGACACTGGGGCCAGTCCCCCCCTTTCCTCCGCCCAAGCCTCGCCTGACCTATTTCTGGGCACCCCCAGTGGCAGGCCCCACCCTCCGCCCAATCAGATTGCTGTTGCTAAGGCGAGCCCCGAGCTTTCTCCCTCCGGCTCCTCCCATGTTGCCTGCGGTGCTCAAGGCCCCGCCCCTCGATGGGGGTGTTACGTAAGTGTGGCCCCGCAGCACTAGCCCGGCTAGGCCCGGCCCTTCCCCACTCACCGGGGTGAGCAGCTCCGGGGTGGAGATGGGAGAGCAGTCCCCGTTGAGCTTGATGCCGCTGCCCAGGTCAAAGTCACAGATCTTGACTGGAGATACCTGGCGGGAGGGGCGGGAGAGACAGGCAGGTGTGTGGCAGAGGCACCCCTACCCCCTCGGCAAAGCCCTCTGACTCCCGTGTCACGGGCGGTTTCTGACTCCCAACTCCGGTGTCTGGTCACCTTTTCCTACTCCACCTCCCCTCCTAATAGTGGTAGGGCGGCCGCTGGCCAGACCTGGCCCGCTGACCTCTGGCACTTCCCTCCCAAGAGAGGCCAGGCCCTGGGAGCTGAGGAAGGGAGGGCATTCCCCCCCCCCAGGCTCTCGGGGAGCCCTACCAAGCCTCAACTTCCCAAGGCAGGGTAAGAGGAGGCAGAAGCGACTCTTTCTCTAGGTCTCTGCCTTACTTTCCTTTCTACGGGCACCCCAACTCCACCCAGAACCCCTGGAGTGGGAGAGCACTTTTAGAGAGCATCCTCAGATGGGGATGACAGAGGGTCTGGCCCCCATTTTATAGATAAAGAAACAAAGACCCGGTAGAAGAGGAGCACGCCAGAACTCACACAGGGAGCCCACTAGAGGGGCAGCCTGTTACCATGGAAAGAGCACAGAACTGGGAGTCCTCCAACCTAGGTTCAAGCCTCCTCACTGCTCTGAGCCCATTTTCTCCTCTGTCTTAGATCAGGGACCCTGCCACTATGGCCCGCAGAACCACCCCCTCCTCCAAGGGGTCTGTCTGTCTAAGTGATTTCAGGGGGTCCTTGTATTTTTCATTTAATTAATTGTTGGGTTTTTAAATTTTAAATTAATTAAATTTAAATACATTAATTAAAATAAACTTGTATTTTTTTTTTTTTTAAATTTTAAACCCTCAACTTCTGTGCACTGACTTATAGGTGGAAGATTGGTAAGGGTAGGCAATGGGGGTCAAGTGACTTGCCCAGGGTCACACAGCTGGGAAGTGTCTGAGGCCGGATTTGAACCTAGGACCTCCCGTCTCTAGGCCTGGCTCTCAATCCACTGAGCTACCCAGCTGCCCCAAACTTGTATTTTTAAATCATCATTTTAAATGAATTTAAAAAATCAATTTCCATTAAGTCCATTTCAGGATTACAGGTTTCCTTTGTAATCGTCCCATTTTTATTTTATGCCTTTAAGAACGTGGTTCAGAGGATGGGATCCTTCCCTTGGATTCCCAGGACCTATTGACCCAAAGAAGGCCCCTGGGCTAAGGGGAGCTCTAAGGGCCTTCCCCTCAAGGGGTCTTTGCCCTAGAGTCTGCACCCCAAGGGGCCCATTGCTCCCCTTACCGACCCCCTCCAGGCGCCTCTCAGGAGCCTCTCCTCACCTGGTCAGGATTTTCACAGAGGATGTTTTCAGGCTTAAGATCCCTGTGTGCAATCCCTGGGGGAAAGCCAGACAATAGAGGCGATGTCAAGGGCAGGATGGGGGGAAGGCACTGAAGAATACCTTAAGGGGATCGGGGAGCTAAGACAGAGCCAGACAGAGCCAGGCAGACCCGAGGGAGTTTCCCAAGGGGTTCTCAGAAGGCCCAAGGGTTGGGTCCTGAATTAGGGGGCGGGCAGAGAGCCATCTGGCTGGGGCAGGGAGGATAGGGCAGGGTGGGGGACTGGGTAGGAAGGAGGGAAGGAGGGAGGGAGGCAGCCCAGACTTCTGGCCGCAGCTCCTTTCCCAAGCCCCCTCCCCTTGGACTCGGACATTGCCCACCTTTATTGTGCAAGAAGTCAAGGGCGCTGGCAATGTCCTGGACAACCATGCTGGCCTCAAACTCGTTGAAATGACGTCGCTGATGGATATGAGCGAGGATGGAGCCTGCCGGGGGGCAGAGGGGAAGAGGGGAGTCAGGCACAGGGCATGGGGGGGAGGCCGGCCTCACCCTCACCCCACACAAGAACCCTGGAAAGGGGAGACCCCAGGAATGCCACCTTAGACAGACAGCTCTGTTGGTACGAAGCCAACACGCTCCAACCAATTTTGGCCAGTTCGAGTGTGATGGTCCCTATTTTACAGAGGAGGAAACCAAGACTCAGAGTTGTTTTACACAGGGGTTCCACAGCTAATGAGGGTCTTGAGATTCAAAAACACACCCCTCTGACACCCAATTCAGTGCTCTTTCCACAAAAACACACTGTATCTAGGAATGCTTCTGAGAAAGATGACCAAAACTGCCCTCCTGGATCTTTTGGGGTTCTTGGAGGAGGCATTACCACCATGGAGATCATGCCTCATTTCCATGGTGGTTTTAAAAAAAAAACAAAACTCTTCACTTTCTGTCTTAGAAGAAATACCGAGTATTCATTCCAAGACAGAAGAGCGGTAAGGGCTGGGCCATGGGGTGAAGTGACTAGCCCAGGGTCACACAGCTAGGAAGTGTCTGAGGTCATTTTTGAACCCAGGACCTTCCATCTCCATGCCTGGCTCTTTATCCAACTTAGCCACTTAGCTGCCCCTCCATGGTACTTTACAGCTCACCATCTATTCACCTGCCTCCCAATCATGCCAGCACAGAGGGGGCATCTTTGCTCTCCCTCTTCTCCAAGAAGGGAAAGCTCAAGCTCGGAGAAGTCACTTGAGTAGGGAAATGCATGGAAAAATATATACTCTGTAAGTTGGATTTTTTTTAATTTTTAAACTCCACTTGTCACAGAATTCACCAGCTGATAGGAGACTCAAATCTGGGTGTCTAATCCAAACTACAGACACACTTTTCCCACACCCATAATGCCTCTCACTTTGAGTGGACATTGAAACCTTTCCCAACATGCAATAAAAAAGGGGGGGGCGGAGGGGGAGAAAAGAGGTAAATTTAGGTTTCATATTAGGAAGAACTTCCTAAACATTAGAATTCAGTGAGTGAAACTAGCTGGTTCCCCCATCCCCGGAGGTCTTCAAGCCAGGGCTCAGTAGCCACTTTTTGGGTAGACTGAAGAGGAAATTTTCAGAGAATCCAGGGCCAGAGAAGTCCGCTAGGCTAGGAGCATCAAGCTCAAAAGAGAACAGGGGCCACTAAGTATGAAAGGATCCCTGCGGGCCACATGTTGACTCTGTCTTAAAATGTACAATCATCTCTGTTTTACTGTATTGCTATTTATTTTATGAACTATTTCCCAATGAGCTTAGACTCTGGTCTGGGCCTCATTCAGGAGTATTGAAGCTCCAGCGCTAGTCCAGTTGTTCTCAAAATGCAAGACCACAGGGAGCCCACATGGATTTCAAAACAATACTAAGGTGTTTTAATTGACAATGCAGTAAATAAGAGGTAGAGATAACTCACAGAAACAAAAGCTAGGGCTGGGGGAGGTGCTTGATAAACTTGTTGGGCCAATCTCTCAATTGCTTGTTCTCCCCTCTCTCTCTTTTCCTCCCTCTCCCTTTTTCCCTCTCTCTCCCTCTCCCTTTCTCTCTCTCTCTCCCCCACTCCCTCTTTTTCCCCTCTCTCTCCCACTCCCTCATTTTTCCTCTCTCTCCCTCTCCCACTCCCCTTTTCCCTTTCTCTCTCCCTCCCTCTCACTTTTCCCCTCTCCCTTTCGATTTCTCTCTCCCCCTCTCAATTCCCCCGCCCCCTCTTTCTAAAAACCCTTACCTTCTGTCTTAGAATCAATACTAAGGCAAAAGAGCAGTCAAAGCTAGGCAACTAGGGTTAAGCAACTTGCCCAGGATCATTAGACATGAACCCCAGACCTTCCATTTCCAGGTCTGACTCTAATAATCCACTTAGCTGTCCCATCCCCAATCTCTTTCTTAAAATTCTTTCTTCTGTGTATCCAAGGAGGATCCATTCCTAGTCTTATATAGAAGGAAGTCTTCTCAAGAATCCTATATTCACTTTGAAGATTTCATGAATTTTAAAGTGTTTTTTTTTTAACCTAAGCCTTTCACAACAGGAACGGGGGGGGGTGGGGTGGATAATACCCTATAATGGGTCAGAGAAAACCTGGGACATGCACCCACAGTCTTAACTGGAGGTCCTCGAATACTCACCACCCCTCATCTTCTCAAACACCAAGTAGAATCTGTCTTCTTCCTCAAAGAATTCTATCAGTTCAAGGACATTTCTGTGGAGGAAAGAGGAAGGGAGGGGGGTAGGAGAAGGTATTTCAGTGGCCAATCCCCCCATCCTGGCCTCTGTTGGTAGCCCTTAGCCCTGAAGAGGATCTGAACTCCCTCCCATCTTAGGGGAAAAGGCTGACTGTGCACCAGGAACTAGCATGGAGTTGGTAGCAGAGGGAGGAGGTATGGGCCTTACTGGAGATGCTACGGCCCATTAAAATGACCTCCGCTAGAAAATTTAAGGCCTTTATCCACAGGTCAGCTGAGAAATACTACATAGAGCATGGGGCAGGATGGTAGGAGGAGGGCAGCAACAGAGACTCCCAAGGCAGAGATGGGGATGGAAGGGTGCAGGAAGAGGGAGGGATTCATTACCGATGTCCCTGGCACTGGTATAGCATCTCTACCTCCCGAAACACCCGACTCCGTATGTGGCCCAGGCGCTTCTCGATGATCTGAAAAAGAGAAAGGCTGGTAGGGTCCCAAGAAAAGAGGAGCTGAGGCCTCTCTCGAAAGTACCCCCAAAAAAGCACAACTGGAAGTGGGGTAGCTGGACTGAAGGCCCCCAGACCAGTTACTCATTACCAAGCATGAAATGCAAACATTCTTTATTCCTTTGTACCTAAATTTTTGGAGTTCTCTATTAAAATGTAAATCTCCAAGGAAAGGGGACTAGAGATCTCGGTTCCTTTCTCCTTAGGGTCAGTTGGGCTTCTTGACAAGAAGACACTTGGATAAAGGGGGAGGATGAGTTGGGAAAAGGAACAAGGGCAAGCAGAGCCAACCCTACTCCGTATGCTGGCATCCTCTCTCCTTTTCCAAACCTGGAAAAAGATCTCTAAATGCCAGCTATTATTATTACTGTTATTGTTATTATCACTGTTGGCCAATGGAAGGATGACGAAGCGCCCAATGGTCACTCATTCACAAAAGGACCCCCAAAGAGTTCCTAGATGGGCACTAAAGTACAATGGAAACAGCACTACTGACTCAGGAGGCAGAAGATCCAAGGATGGATGTGATCCTGGCCCCACAATCAAGAAGACCTGAATTCAAATTCAATGTCAAGACACTTACCAGCTGTATGACCCCAGGCAAGTTCTTTAATCTCTCTGGTTTCTTTACCTACAAATTACTTAATCTCTCAATTTCTTTATCTATAAAATGGGAATGGTTAACAGCACCCAGAATTGGTGTGAGGATCCAATAAGATAATATTTGTATCTGGCCCATAGTAGGTGTGATATCTATTGTCAGCTATTGTCAGTCAGTCCTATCTCTAACACTAATTAGGTGACTTTGGGCAAATTATTTAAATGAACTGTAAGCCCCTTGAGAGCAGGGACTGTTTTGTTTGCGGCTTTCTATCCCCAGAGCCTATGACTGTGCCAGTCTCAACAGTAAATAACTTGAATTGAATTTCACCTCTGAGGTCTAGTTGCCTCATCTGTAAAATGAGCTTGTTTCCCTACTTCACCAGGCTTCAAAGAGGAAACTGCTTCAGAGATGGGAGTTTTTACTGGGACCAAACAAATGGGAGCATTCATTTCATGTTTACACATCACTTTGAAGGTTTATAAAATGATCCTGTGAATTAAGGACTAGGTGATGATGCCCCTGACTCTGTGGTCCTTCCCGGTTCTAAATGCTGTTACTGACAAGGAAACAGAGGCATTAAGAGACCCAACAGCTATTGAGAGTCTAGGAGAAAGTACATCTAGGTGGCACCATGGATACAGTACCAGGCCTGGAATCAGAAGGACCTGGGTTCAAATGTGACCTCACACATTCCCTAACTGTGTGATCCTGGACAAGTCACAACCCTGTTTGCCTAGCCCTTGGGCCTTAGAATTCTTGCAGAAAGTAAGGCTGGTTTTTGTTTTTGTTTTTTTTTTTTTAAATAAAAAAGAGAGACACACTAGGGAAGAGGGGGTTAACTGCTATCACGGGGTCTCAAAACTTAGAATTTTTTTTTTTAAACCCTTACCTTCTGTCTTGGAGTCAATACTGTGTATTGACTCCAAGGTAGAAGAGTGGTAAGGGTAGGCAATGGGGGTCAAGTGACTTGCCCAGGGTCACACAGCTGAGAAGTGTCTGAGGTCAAATTTGAACCTAGGACCTCCCATCTCTAGGCTTGGCTCTCAATCCACCGAGCTACCCAGCTTCCCCCAAAACTTAGAATTCTTACAGAAAGTAAGGTTGGGGTCTCAAAACTTAGAATTCTTACAGAAATTAAGGTTGGTTTTTTTTTAAAGAGACACTAGGAGAGAGGGGGATATCAGTTAACAAATGTTATCATGGGGTCTCAAAATTAAGCATTAACCTCCATGCTTGTCTCAGTTTGCTAGGCCAGTTAGAAAACGTCCATTCTAGGCCAGTTTTCTGCCATCCTCTGTGTGGCCTTAAACAATTGCTGATCTCCAAGTTCCCTGCAAAACAGAGATTTCCTACTGGCACCCACCCCCAACACACACCTCCTAGAGGGCCATGAAAATGCCTCGTTAAATATAAAGCACTGGACAGCCATGCTCTGCAGAACAAAACTCTTTCATTACAAGCACTCTGCCTGAGTCTGTCTCCCAAAGCCACACAGAGAAGACAGCAGGACGCTTTTCTCCTCTAACCTCTTCAGAGGTTAATCAGTCCCAGAACCTGTGCTGACCTCTCCTCTCCCATCTCAGAAGACCAGAGGCAGACACTGCCCTCTTCCCCCCACCTCCCTAAAGAAAGGGCAAACCAGGGCCGGGGGACAGAGCTATTAGTAAGTGGCCAGCCCAGGAGCTCCAATCTTCATCCTTACCATGGAGATTCCCTGTGGGGAAATGTGAGAACGTGGGCTGTTCTAAGCCACTCATTCTGTCCCGGGGAGGGAAAGCCTCCTATTCCCCAAGAGCCCTTCTTCTTTCCCCCTCCCCCAATGCTTGGAACAGATTAGGGGGGAGGGTGTTGGGAAACAGACAAGAGGGAAATCTAGCCCCGATGGGGGTTTGGCAAAGGGAAGCATTGTTCCTTTCATAGCAGAGACTGCTGGGTAAAGAAAGCTCCCTGGGGAGCTCTAACCCTCCAGCTGTCCCATTCCACCCCCCCCCCCATAAGTCAACCTCTTCAACCAATAGAGGAGAAGAGGTGGGGGTGGGGACTGCCCACCCCCACCTCTTGGCCAACTCCTATGCCGAGGAAAGTCACTTAAAGGGACAGTGCCCACACAGTAGCATCCACCCTCCCCAAACACACAGGGCAATAGAAGCAACCCTGGCTTGAGACTTAGGACTCCAAGCCCAGTGATGGGAAAGTGAGGCTTAACTCAGCCTCAGTTTTCACAGTAATAAAAATGGGACACTAGCTTCTATTTTCTCTCCTTTCAGGGACAGCCTAAGGGAAGATGCTTTCCCATCCCTAGCCCAGAAGAAACACAATTGCCGCAGGTCTTCTTTGGTTTACCTGTTCGTTTATGGAAGGAGGGAGGTGGGCTGAGAAGCCCCCAATTCACGACCAGGGACAAAGGATGGTCACTGGCATGCCCAGGCTTGGTAAGGGAAGATTCCAAATAACATAAAGACTCTCTGAGGTTTAAGGACTTTGCCAACTATTTTCCATTCATCCCACAGGGTTCCCTTAGCTGGAGACGGAGGGTGTTTGGGTTGTTTTAAACACGGTTCAGAAGAGGCTTCAGAGCTGGCTAAGACCAGGCAGAGAATCCTCCCACGTCCGTCCTCCTTCCCTGAACCCAGGTCAATCCATGAGCATTCGTGGGTTGCCAGCCACGTGCCAGGCACTGTTCTTTCTTTAAGGCTACTCCTACCACCTGGAGGGCTGATCCTCCCTTCTTCCCCATCAAGAGAGAGCTAGACCAGGTCCTTCTTTGGGGAGGTCCATTTCCTGAGTGTCAGACTACAATGGTTTTGTTCGGTTAGGGTCAATGCTCTCAAAGAGCTACCATATTGATTACTCAGGAACCAACGAAGGAGAGCTTATTCACCCCTATCTACCTGTCCTCTCGGGTTTGGGAAAGGAGGGCAAAGGAACATCTGGAAGTCTCCCCAGAGCTTCTCACACTCAGAGCTCCCCTTGACACTCACAACCCATCCATTTTTTTTAAACCTTTACCTTCCATCTTAGAATCAAAACTGTGTATTGGTTCTAAGGCAAAAGAGCAGTAAGGGCTAGGCAATGGGAGATAAGGGACTCAACCAGCTAGGAAGTGTCTGAGGCCAAATTTGAACGCAGGACCTTCCATTTCTAGGTCTGGCTCTCCATCCACTGAGCCACCCAGCTGTCCCCAACTCATCCAGTTTTAGTATTTATCCAGCCAAAGGTTATGCATAGACTTAAGTAAATTCCTTATTAGCTCAGGGGTTGGGGAAGGCATGGTACAGCTTTGGGGATTACTCAAACTGGCAAACCATGTTTCAAAGACTCTAAGCATTTGATTTTTCTCTCTTTCTCGGTGTATCCACTCTGCCGGTGTCACTGTTCAAAGCAAGACTCAAAACTAGTCAAACTGACAGTCACTTGGTGATTCCAGTAAGAAACCAACTTAATAAAAATGCTTTTGGGTGTGCCCTTTTGTAGTATTCAGAGACCTATGCTTCAAACTCCAAAGGAACAGGATATTCTCCAGATCTGAATGGAGGCCCTGGCCCTCAATATTCCCTCTTTCTGTGACTGGAGAGAGATCAAGAAAATTCAAATTTGGGGGGCAGCTGGGTAGCTCAGTGGATTGAGAGCCAGGCCTAGAGACGGGAGGTCCTAGGTTCAAATCCGGCCTCAGCCACTTCCCAGCTGTGTGACCCTGGGCAAGTCACTTGACCCCCATTGCCTACCCTTACCACTCTTCCACCTATAAGTCAATACACAGAAGTTAAGGGTTTAAAAAAAAAAAAAAAAAAAAAAAAAAAAAAAAAAGAAAATTCAAATTTGAAGACTGGGGTCCAGTTAATTGACAAATAAATAAATAAATGGAATTGGTGTCTGGCTCTGCATGCACTACCTCTGGGACAGTTCTGTCCCCTTCTCTGGCCCTCGGTCTCCCTACCTGTACAACAAAGAGGCTGGAACCCTACAAACCTTTACACTGTTTCTCAGGAAATGTTTCTAGCATTTACGCAGACCTTAGTTCATCAAAAACTATTAAATAATGGTAATAATAGCAGTTAACATTATGCAGTTCTTACTATGTGCCAGGTACTATGTCAAGTGATTTACAATTATAATCTTATTTGATCCTCTCAACAAGCTTTCTAAGTAGATGCTATTACTATCCCCATTTTACAGTTGAGGAGACTGAGATTAAGTGATTTGACCAGGATTTGAACTCAGGACTTTCTGCGTCTAGGCCCAGTGCTCTACCTACTGCAATATCCAGTTTACCCTTATGGTCACCGGATGGGGTGGCCCACCAGGCTATTTGCCCGCTGCAGACCATAGTTCTCTCTTCTAGCCAGAGGCCTCACCACTGAGTCCTCTTGTTCCTGAGGTGGGAGATGAGGAGAGAAAGGAGATGTAGAAAGAAAGGGGGGAAGAGAGGAGGGATCAAAAGAGCAGAGAGAGAAGGCAGAGAAGGTAGGAGAAGAGGAAGGGTGAGTAAGGAGACAGAGGAGAGGGAAAAGGGGGCAGAGAGAGAAGGAAGGGCGAGCTCGGCAGCAGAGGCCTGGCCAGGGCTGCCCACAGAGCCTGGGGGCTCCAATCAGGAGCTGGTCAGTTATTATTAGAGCAGGGCCTGAGCAGTTCAGTAAATAGCCCTTAGTAATGAAGGTCTGTGCAGTGACCTGGATTCCCAGAAGAGGGGTCTGAGCCAAGGAGGCCTAGTCACGGGACAGACGGACGGGAGAGAAGCCTCCCTGCTGCTTTCTGACTAAGCATCACCCCCACAGCAGCGTTCAGCCTCTGGGTTTCCCCTCCTCTCCCTCCCTGTTTTTTACTTCTACTTTTGTCCTCCTCGGATCCCCTCTGGGCCTCTCCCCAACAACTCCTCTCCAGATCCCTGGATCCGACGGAGAAACCACCTCAACGCTCGTTCCACCAAAGAAGCCGAGCAGGGAGATGTCTGGCCTCCAAAGCGAGATCCAGCCTAAAAAGATCCTCCCAGATTGAGTCCAACCTCCTCACTTTAAAAATGGCAAACCGAGGCCCCGGGAGATGACGTTACTCACCCAAAGTCATCCTACCAGAGAGCAACAAGACAGAGACAAGCGGGCCTCGGACCGGGACTTTCCTGAAGGACAGACCTCCTCCCACCCTCCCCACCGGACCGGACCGTGTTTGGCCCCTCCTTGGCCGCCGGCTCACCTTCACGGCGTATTCTTTGTTGGTGATGAGGTTGATGCAGGTCTGGACGCGGGCATGGGCTCCCTCCCCCAGCACTTCATCCTGCAACTGGTAAACATCTGGAGGAGAGGGAGAGAAAGGACTTTGGTACCCCAGGCCGGGCTGGATCCAGCTGGTAGGACGCCCTTAAAGTTCTCGCCTCTCCCTTTCTCAGCGAGCTCCTCACCCGAGTCCCTCCCCCCTCTCTTCCCCTCCCAGCACCGGCTCAGAATTCTTGGCCCCAACAGACGTCCATCCCCCTTTGCCCTGCCTGGCCTCGACTCCACTCACCTTCGAACCTTCCAGAGAAGCTGTCGGTGGCCCTGCATCGTTTCTTCTTCTTGCTCCTTTTCTTAGCGTCGGGGATGTCGATAGGCTGGCTCGAGGGCATGTCTGGGGCACACAACACCCCCCAACCGCAGGAGGTGTGGGGGGGCACAAAAGTAAAGGGGGGGCTCTTCTTATCGGGGCGCTCGTCCTCCCCACCCCAGACCTCCCCCTCTAGCCTCGGGGTCAGGGAATTGAGGGCTCAGGGCCCTATTTAAAGGACTCCATCCCGAGCAGAATCCCCTTCGATCTGGAGATCTCCCTGGCTTGCCCCAGGGACTTGGCATCGGCGAGGGGCCACGAGAGAGCTCAGGACCCTAGGACTCACCGGCTATTTTTAGGAGAGGGTGAGGCAAGGCGGGAATGGAGTCCAAGGAAGGCCCTCCCGAGAGGTCAGGAAAGGTAGGGAGAGACGCTAGCATCCACTCTCATAGCTAAGCTTCAGAGCTAAGAATCCTTTTCTCCAGGGCTCTCCCCTCTGACTCCCCAATCAGAACTTGCTAAAGGGGTGAGGAACAAGGGACAGCGGCTCCCCCCGGGCACACCGGCCTCCGGCGGCTCCCCCTTCAGCCCCGCACCGATATTCCCCGGCTCCCATTCTCCTGACTTCTCCCCCTGCGCCCTGCCTCTCCTCTCACAGCCCCCCCACGTCCATCCAATGGTCTCGAGGCTCCCTGGCCACGTGCCCGCTGGGCAGAAAACCAGTCTGTTAGGGCTTACCAGGGCGGGCCGGGCACTCGAAATTGAAGACAGATTCTAGGTGGTTGGACTGGTTGACGGCGAAGGCCAGCTCGAAAGGATTCTGTCCCTACGAGGTGAGGAAGGGGGAGGAGTCCAGGTCAAGAGAAGAGTCTCCTAGAACTTCCCCTTTCTCTTGTTTTTTGGAAGGGGTCCCCCCGACCACCTGCCCCTTCCACCCTGGGGCTTTCTAGTCTCCATCTGGAACTGTGGCGAAGCCATGACTCAGACAGCTCTGTTTTTTGAGGTGTTTGCAGGCTGCCTTTATCTCAATGACTCTTACCACAATGTGGCAGGCCCAGATGGACAGGACTTGACCCCAGAGGGAAAAACCTCAGAGACCATTCGCTTCCGTGTCCATCTACCCCCAAAGGAGAGAAGGGAGGCCCCCCCCAAACAAAGGCACTTGCCCGAGGTCGCACAGTGACTTAGGCTAGAATCTGGCCAGGCTGGGTCCTCTGCACTGTGCTCGAGACATTCCCTCCCTTAAACCTTAAAGCAGGGTGGCTGGCGGGGGGAAGGTGGGGTGCAGCTGTCTAAAGTGGGCACTGAAGAACTAGGAAATGAGATAGGGAAGAGGCTGGACACACCAAGAGCCCAAGACCGGAGGCTACTGCCCTTTGCCTCCCAGACAGCTGACCCTGCCTGACGGGCACAAAGATGTCAATAATCACAGGAATGTTTTTCTCTTTGCACAAACAAAGGTGACGTCTCAGCCTATATCCCAAGCAGTGGGGGGATGGGATGCACGGAGCCATCCCCACTCTCTTGCCAGGTCTCCTGGGTAACCAACATGGCCTAGATTAGGGGTGCTGTCTACAGCCAAGGTACAGAGCAGAACTAACATGCACCTGTGGAGAATGGCACTGACATGCCCGAGGTTGTCAGATATCATAAGAAGGGCACGGGATTTGGATTAAGAGGACCTGGGTTCATATTCCAGTTTTGCTGCTTCCTGGAGGTAGACCCTGAGTTAGTCATCTCCCCCCTCTCCCAATGTGTTTCTTCCTCTGTAAACTGAAGAAGTTATACTTGTTGGCTTCCAGAGTTCCTTCCAGTTCAAGCTTCTAAAACCCATTCTGGGCCCCGATTGGGAAGGAAGTCCAAAGTCCTGGATTCTTTTTCCAGCAATGTCAAAGACTTGGCAATTCCTGCACCCTCCTTCAGCCTTAGCTTCCCCATCTGCAAAAGGAGGAGGTTGAACTAAATCTGTGAAGTCCCTCACCCAGCTCTAAATTCTGTAATCCAAAGGAGTCTTTCTTTTTCTCTCTCTCTTTCCTCTCTCTCTCCCTCTCTTTCTTTTTCTCTCTCTCCTCTTTCTTTCTTTCTTTCTCTCCTCTCTCTTTCCCTTTCTTTCTCTCTCCTCTCCCTCTCTCTCCCTCTCCTTCTTTACCCTCCCTTTCTCTCTCCCTCCCTCCCTCTCCCTTCCTCCTTCTCTCTTCTCTTTTTGTTTCTTTCTCTCCTCTCCTTCTCCCACTCCCTCTCTCTTTTCCCCTCCCTCCTTCTCTGTCTCTCTGTATCTCACCATCCTTCTCTCCCCCAGAAAAATGGTATACTCCAACCCCACACCCTGACAACCTGCCCTTGTCTCATGGCACTGGCAAAGGACTCTCCATCCTGAACTCCAAGAAGCTCACCTAGTATTCTACTAAGTTCCTATTTCTTACTACAATCTGTATCAGAAGTAAGGGTTCCCCCCTCTTGAGGCCTCAATTTTCTCATCTGAAATAACACTAATTAGTATTTCTAGAGCACTTCAAGGTTTGTATGCCATACAAATAGGATCTCATTTGATTTTCACAACAACTCTAGGAGGTAGGTATTATTATTATATCTGTTTTATAGATGAGGAAACTGAGGCTACCAGAGGTTAAGTAACTTGTCCAGAATGACAAAGCTAAGTACCTGAAGCTGGATCTGACATCAGGTCTTTCTGACCCCAGGTTGGGCACTCTATCCACTGTACAATCTAGTTGCCTATGCAGGTATTGGACTAGATGACTTCTGAGGTCTGTGGCTAGTTCTAAATCCAATGAAAAGGTAGGCTGATTTGGGCTTCCACAACTCCCAAATATCTCCAAAAGAAAATCCTCGGATTCCTGCTCCTCTGATCCATTAGGTGTCATGAAGCTGAGGGAATTGGGGTCCAAAAACCTCATTAACTCAAAAGCTCTCAATGAGAGGTGGGTAAACTACAAGCCTTTCCTAGCACCATTCTTGGTCATCTCTCCCTCCAACAGGATTTTTACACCAAGTTTGTCAAATTCAAAGATCAGGAAAAATAATTGTTCCTATTTCTCCAGCCCTTTACCATCTATAAAGCCCCTTCCTCCCAGGGTTGTTGTGAAAAACCAAATGAGATTCTATTTGTACAGTATTTTGCAAACTTTGAAGTGCTATAGAAATACTAATTATTGTTATTTAAGATGAGAAAATTGAGGACTAAAGAGGGGGGAACCCTTACTCCTGACACAGGTCATAGTAAGAAACAGGGACTTAGGAGGATGCTAGGTGAGCTTCTGGGGGATCAGGATGGACATCCCTTGGCTGGTGCCATGAAACCAGGCCACAACCATTCTCTGAAGGCAATGATATTCAAGTATTATCCATTTTATTTTCCACATCTGCATTTCTCGGACTTGTTTTTCCAGGTCTAACCTATCTCCCAAAATCAAGGTCTGCATTTCCAACTGCCTACTAGATATCTCAAATCTTAAACTCATCACCTTTCCCCTCTACACTCTCCTCTCTTCTAATCATCCTTCTAGTCACCCAGGCTCAAAAACTAGGAATCTTCCTCAATTTTTCACTGTCCCCACATCCAATCAGAGGTCTAGTCCAGTTGTTTCTACCTCTGAAACATCTTATTTCCTCCTCCTTTTCTCCTCTCACAATGCCATCCCTGATAAAGCCCCTCATCTAGTCATGCCTGTATTATTCCAATAGTCTGGGGGTTCTCCCCCCTGACTCGAGTCTCTCCCCCCCGCCCAGTCTAAGCTGTCCTCCAGTCAGCTGTGAAGCCAATCTCCCTAAATCACAGGTCTGACCATGCATGTCTTTCTCCCGTCCAACTTAATCAACATCAGGGGTCCCCTATGACCTCCAGGATCAAATATAAAAGTCAAAGTTCTCCACGTCCTGGCCCCTTCCTCCCTTTTTCCAGTCTTCTTAACACCTTCCTCTTCTCCAAGTTCTCTTCCATCCAGTGATCTTAGCCTCCCTTCTATACCTTGAACTAAACACTCCTAATTCTAAGCATTTCCCCTGGCTGAGGTCTCCCCTATGTGGAATGGTTTACCTCCTGGCTTCCCCTGAGTCTTAGCTAAAATTCCACCTTTTACAGGAAGCAACGATCTTTGCCTTTCCTTTGACCTCCAACGCTTGGCATCGTGCCCGGCACACAGCTGGCACTTAAATGCTAGCGGACTGACCGGCTGACAAAGATCACTGATTTAGAGTGGGTCCTTCCAAGTCAGAGTCCAACCTCCTCTTTTACCAATAAGAACCCGAGGCCCAGAGATGAGAGGGAATTGCCCAGAGGGAGAGCAAAATAAGGTCTGGGATTCCAAACCAGGCTCGACTTCAAATCTAGTGCCCTTTCCATCACCCTCAAGGAAACAGAAGCTTTGGTGTCAAGTGCTTGGCCTATGGTCATGCAGCTAATCACTAAGAGTCTGGACTCCAATCTAGACCCTCCTGCTTCAGAGGAATGATTAATTGTTCTGTGGTAATAGGCTTAAGTTTACTTTCTCCTCATTAGGTTCCTGCAAGGCATGCCACACAGGAATTAGACAGCAGGGGTCCAGGCAGGCTGGGAAGGGTGCTGAACTCGGCAGAGACGGGCCAGAGTCCTGGCTTTGACCCTCTTCTAATGCAGGGACACAGAGAAGCCTTCTCAAACCTCCAAGAGCTGGTTTCTCAGACTGCAAAATGGATTGCTTGTTCTGCAACTGGAAAGAACCTTTGAGTCCATTCCATTCAATTCCCTTATTTTACAGATAAGGAAACTGAGGTCCAGGGAGAAGAAATCTGCCCATGATCCCCAAAGGAAGCAAAGTGGGTTTGCACACTCCAAACCCACCACTCTTTTCAGAACATCCGACTCTGCTAACTTGCCCCTTCCTCCCTGGCACAGTTTGAGGTACAGTGTAAAGGAGCATAGGAATGAGAGCTATAGAAATGAGCCATGTTCTTTAGAATCATTCTCCAATTCAGTCTTCTCTCTACTCCATCAATTGGGGTGAAGCAGGAGAGTCAATTCTCCCAATTCCAGCCAGACCTGGTCCAGTCTTTCTGAACCTCTCTGGATCTAATTCCCCTCCTTTTATAAAATGGGAGTATACCCCCATCACCTGCCCTATTTTATTTTTTTTTAAACCCTTACCTTCCATTTTAGAATCAATACTGGGTATTGATTCCAAGGCAGAAGAGTAAGGGTAGGCAATGGGGGTCAAGTGACTTGCCCAGGGTCACACAGCTGGGAAGTGTCTGAGGTCAGATTTGAACCCAGGACCTCCAGTTATCACTTGCCCTATTTTACTTTTTTTTTTTTTTAAAACCCTTGTACTTCGGTGTATTGTCTCATAGGTGGAAGATTGGTAAGGGTGGGCAATGGGGGTCAAGTGACTTGTCCAGGGTCACACAGCTGGGAAGTGGCTGAGGCCAGGTTTGAAACTAGGACCTCCTGTCTCTAGGCCTGACTCTCACTCCACTGAGCTACCCAGCTGCCCCTCACTTGCCCTATTTTAAAGGAGCTAGGGAGGCATTTTTGCCTAGAATGCCTAGAAGAGGTAAATGTAAATATTTTAATTTTTTAACTTAAGGTATTTTTCTCCTTTTATTTATAATTTATTTACAATTTATAGTTTATAATCTAATCCAAATTTATAATTTATTTATAATCCAATCATAAAGGGAGAAAAGTGAGGTTCCCATCATTATCCCCTTCCAAACTTAATTCACCAACCCCCTTTCCCCGGTTGAAAGAGAATTTCCCCACGGAGGAGGGATTGAGCCAGATGTTGACAGCTGCCCATCTCCCGAGGTTCCTTGGCCAGGGAATAAGGCTGATGGGTCAAACCCTGGGATTGCTCAAGACCTTTCTCTGCCCCCTCCCAGCCAAAGGGGCAGAGATTGTTGCTAGGAGCCAAAGAGCGGCCAGGGCCTGGGAGCAGCGGGGGAGGAAGAGAAAGGGAGGAGGTTCCAGACTAAACCAGCTTGGGGGTGGGGTCAGGAGCTGGATTCCTCCCCCCCACCCAAACCACAAACACCCCTTTCTCTGCGGCTCCTAGAACCACTGGGATAGGTGGCTGGAGGAAGTGGGCAGGTCAGAGAAAGAGCTCAAGCGAAAGCTACGGGTCTCTCTCTCTCGGTTTCTCGTTTCTTGTCTGATCTTTCCCTGACACACATCCCCGGTTCTTCCTATGCAAGACAAAGAACAGAGCAGAAATCAGCAGGCCTTCCTCTGGCAAGTCACTGAAACCTCCCTGATCTTGGTTTTCTCATCTACAAAATGGGGATGACACCATTCTCCGAGGCTTGCCAGCCAGCAAGTAATGTTTCCTATGTCAGAATGCAGCATCACCTTCCTAAATTATCTTCATATTATCCCAAAGAGCAAATAGGCCCATCGGGGTAACTAGGACCAAGAGGTCTCCCAATTCCTGATCCAGGGAGCTGCTACCCACCCATCGCCATCCCCAAGCAGACCATCCTCTCTGAAAATGGCCAGGCCACCACCCAGACCCCCAACTTGTCTGAGAGACCCACAATTCATTTCAACACTCATTACGCCTCCTAGATTCACATCCTGAGCTTCAAAAAGGTGTCCGAAAAACAGGAGGGGAGCTCAAAGCCTCTGAGTGGTCTCTCCCCTCCCCCCAACACTAGCACTGGAGGAGGGAGCAGAGCAATAG